>NC_052508.1:13332226-13472928 GCF_014356525.2 Nilaparvata lugens
TAATGAGTAAATATCGGGTACCGAGCTCCGCTCTAGAGTACAAAAGCATAAAAAATTTATTATGAAAGAAGAAATCAAAATAACATTCATAATTCATACAAAAATGTTCTATCTAATCACAGTAAATTGAGATTAATCCCCAGAGGAATGCAAAAATTTCCCTCACAAAGGCCCAGTTGAACAAAAGCCGGTTAAATTTTAATTCTGATTAACTTCACGTGAACCAAATCAGAGAAGATCATTTCAAAAAGATGGATCTACTGGAATTAATCAGGACTGAAAATAACCCGGCTTTTTTGCAACCGGCACTATGAGTACCTGATTGAATGATTACAAAACGGCAAGGAAAGTTGTTTAAGTGCGCCACACCAGATTTTTTATAATTTATACTGTAGAATAGAATTATAGTACCCTTTGAAATTGATGAAATAATAGAATATTGTATTATTTTATAAGTAGAATAAGAATACAATATTCTATTATTTTACTAATTTTAAAGGGTACTATAATTCTGTTTTATAAATACAAGAAAGTAGCCATGAATTCATACATTTTGAGAAGATATGGAACGTTTTTATTTATTCGGAATGACGTGATGGGGGGGGGGGGTTGAAGAGGAAGGAGAGGAATGAGAGGGAGAAGAGATAGAAGAGAAGTAAGAGGAGGAGAAGGATTGATTGATTGATTGAGTACAGCAAGTTTTAGATGAATTTATATAAATGAGAACAGTGAAGAAAAGAAGAGAGATAAGTGTGAGGATGGAGAGAAGTGAGAAGAAGGAGAGTAGGTAGGGAATGATGAAGAGAAGAGGAAGAGAGATTTTTAGAAAGAGCAGAATGAGATTGATTGGTTGAGTACTTTATTTATGTAGATTACAATATAAACTGGCTTATACACTTATATACAATAGCTTACAATACAGAAAAATTATAGATGAATCTACATAATATAGACTAAGAATATAATTATTAAACTGTATATGATATGAAAAAGCAATTGTAATATAATAACTATAGGTAATTATATTGTTATGCATCTACATAAATTGACGGAGCTTTGGACATATCAATGTCCATTCTTCGGAAAGAATATTAAAATTAATATCCTCCCCACTAACTCTCTACCAAAAATAACTCTCTACCTGAGAGAGAGATTACGAAAGAGGGAATGAGTGACAGGATGAGAATAGAAATAACGAAAAAGTAAACAGAGAGATCGTTGCAAAATGGACCGGTGTTCAATTCATAAAATACAGTGGTCGCTTATCACGGGTTGTTTCATATGTGCTGGGACGATTCTGCTTCCCCACGCGCACGATCCGGATTGGCTGCTGCGATACGCAGAGTTCACCCATGGAATTCCCCACACCGTCGTAACTCGTAACTCTCCAGGTAAAGGTTTAGCGATTTTTAAACCGCTCCGGTGTGACTGGCCCTATCTAAATCGTAGGCTTACACTAATTGCGTGATACCGCGCGGCCCAAATCGCTTGAATTATGGTTCCCCCATGTGTGTGACTTACATCCCACTGTCAGCAATATCACCACACCGCTTCTCACTTGACCAATAATGTCAGCTGAAGGTGAATCATGCACCGGGAACTTACTGACCCGTTCACCAGTAAAGTGAACACTTATTGAAAACAAACACATTTATCGACAGGGGAGTTGGTGTCAGTGAACGGATCTCAACATTAAACCGGCGTTAACTCATTCAACGACGGTTTAGCGTACATTGAACCAGCGTTAACTCATTGAACGACAGATTAGAGTATGTAGCGTTTAAATAGAGTAGCCTATAGAGCAGTGATACGCTTTGGAATAGGGGTGATTTATGTCTAGTATGATGAGGTACACTTGTAACTTGTTTGAATAATGAGTAAATATCGGGTACCGAGCTCCGCTCTAGAGTACAAAAGCATAAAAAATTTATCATGAAAGAAGAAATCAAAATAACATTCATAATTCATACAAAAATGTTCTATCTAATCACAGTAAATTGAGATTGATCCCCAGAGGAATGCAAAAATTTCCCTCACAAAGGCCCAGTTGAACAAAAGCCGGTTAAATTTTAATTCTGATTAACTTCACGTGAACCAAATCAGAGAAGATCATTTCAAAAATATGGATCTACTGGAATTAATGAGGACTGAACATAACCCGGCTTTTTTGCAACCGGCACAAAGTACCTGATTGAATGATTACAAAAGTTCAACAGCTGAGTCATAATTTTGACACAGTCCCACACACATGAACTCGCTCACTCACTTCCATCACCAACAGACGACGAAATAATTATTATCAGCTGATGAATAATAATATTATCCTTTTAATGTCCTTCAGCGAGTTTTCTCAGGGATGAGACCTAGTGCAATCGAATCTTTATATTATAAACCCACTATGTTCTGAATTTCGTGAGAATCGTTAGAGCCGTTTTCGAGATCCGGTGAAATACAAAACATACAAACATCTAAAGTCATCTGAACATCTAAACATATAAACATAAATAGAAGTTGCTCGTTAAATAGTATAGGATGGCTGGACAAATGTAATAAATCTTTGTTACTTATTGTTTGGTTACAACCTCTTGTGTTTCAAGTGTTTTGATGTTATGTGAAATGAAAAAAAAACATTGATTGATTGAAATAAATGATTATTTCAGTAGCAAGAAAAGTACATCATATGCAACGTCAAGTCAAACAATAACCAATAAGAACAGCAAATAAACTAGTGAAAACAGATCAGAATAAAAATACAAGTAGTAGAACCACTACTTTTAGTCACAATATTGTTAATAGATAAATAGCTTATTCGACATACAGGGATTAATGTTATCCAAAACACAGATAATGGGCCCGGTCTGTGTACATGGAATGTGGTAAATTGTCCGATTCACAATTTACCAAGTAAAAAGTTCCACGTTCCTGGGATAAGTTCCACGTTAGCCTGGGATTCGAAACCCACCTCCAGCCAACAACTTTTCCTTGCAGTACACATTTCAGCAAATTGTATTTCATTCCTCATGTTGTATAATTCCTCATGATTTGTTCTATAATATACTCAAATTTTCGTTTTTTAATAGTGTACATTACCTCAGTCTAAATAACTATGTCAAGGGGATCATCGGACGAGACACTCGGACCATAAATTGGGGATCCAAAGCGAGGGTGATGAGGAAAGTGATTGCAAGTGAGAACCTCGAATCCGTTGGTGTAATTATTATTGGAGGCAATCTTCGTCCCCGCTCCCGCACATCAGTTAATAGGAGGCACATGCGCAGTCTTGCCAACCGCAAGTAACGCAGATAGAAATTGCAATCTTGCTCGCTAATCCTTGTACACCATACTGCCCACACCTTCTACACCTATAATCTTTGTGTACCTATATATAGGTTTGGGTACAATTCTAAGCCTATATCGGTGTGTAACTTTATATGTTTTGGTCCACTTCTATACCTATATCAGTGTTCAACTAGATAGGTCTGAGACAAATTCCATACCTGTATCGGAGTATAACTATGTAGGTTTGGGACCAATAATTCTATACCTATATCCGTGTGCACCTATGTAGATTTGGGTCCAAGACATCGCCAAACCACTTGTGCTTCCTAACCTTTAACCTTTGGTACCACCATTACAAACTTACAACTGAGATCCTATGTGTGGTGTAAGGATCACCACAGTCCTACCACAATGCACCTCACCAACAATGCAATAGCAGTCTAGCCTCATATTACAATTCTCATACAATCCTGGTCTATTCTAATTACATTTCGATTGGCATTTGGGAAGATACTTCAACAGGTTTTGACTTCTTTTTACTGAGCTGAAACAGGATTGAATGCATACTAGATTTCACGATTTGTCTCGAAATAACAATAATTCTGATCAGCTCTAGTCTCAAATCTAATTTATTTTTTATCAAATAATGGTATTCCTATCAAATAAGACAAGACATTTAGAAAGAGACTTCATCAGGTTCAACTTCTCTATATTTAGCTAGAGAGCATTGAATGCATACTTAGTCCAGTCAATATAGACATAAAAAAGGGGGTGTGCTTGCAATTCATAATATTGTAGTTCTGATTTCTCAATACATCATTTGGGTGCATGAGAGATGTCCAGAACCAATTTCTTCATGCAAAATTCCCTTGTGCTATATACAGAGTGGCCCAAAAACGTCGTATTTTCGGCTAATTTTCCAGGTTTCAGCTATTTCTGCCAAATCTCGTGTCGGACGGAAAACTTTGCTCACACCTCTTTTTTAGATTATAAAATTCTGAATAAAATGAGATCATTCGGAACTCTCTATCTCCAATGATTACTGAGCTATGATTTTTCAAAAATAAGTGGAATTTGGAGAAAAAAATCAATTTTGAAGAATTTTAGTTTTTGATCAACAATATCTTCCGATTGTTACCATTTAGATGTATAATTCAAAATCCCTCTGGGCGTATTTTTGTGCTCTACAATCTGAGATCAGGTCGAGCGCTCTATCTCATATTATAGATTTCCAGGTACACCTGACAACAATACTCCTTGTATTGTGAAAAACACCTAATTTTCAGCTTCAACCATCATCATCACCAACTACATTGTCCTCACATTGATATTTCGCACAATGGCATAAGCTCATGAGAGTATGTTCTATGAGAATCACCCGTTAGATGCACTTCATTTTAGTATTTCCTAGTAGAGAGGCGCGCTTAAGGACACCTCAAGGATCAAAATTTCAAACACTTATAACTTTTGATACAATGCTCAGATTTCATCGTACTACACTTTATCCTTCTCGGCTCATCAAGGCGGTCCAAAATTATGCATCATAAGTCAAATTCGGTTGAAAAATGGGAAATTTATTGTTGAGTGTACTTATACAGGATATTCGGTATATAGGTAATTTAGGATTTCAAATTCCTTTAATTGGATCAAGTTTTTTAATTTCTTTATTTAGACTATGTGGTTTAAGCCCATATTCCAATCCACAAAAATGGTCAATTTCTATATTCAAAGCTTTGTGTCTCAGTAACCCCTTATTATAAAAATCATCACTTGATCTTGAAATGCACAATAGAATTTTTTCTTCTATCTGCTGTTAACGATTCATGGAAAAATATGTTCGTAAAGTGAGATTTGATTGTTGAAAAAATACGGAAATCGTAGATACGCTTGTGCATGGCTAATGAAACGCAAGAGGATGATCGTTGAGGGGATCTACACCTTCAGAGGCGTTGGTCGGAGGTGTGTATCTTGGTTGAAGAATTCGAGAGCGTAGTTTGGAGTATCCACCCCCGATCTCTTCAGAGCAACTGTCAACAAGATCGTCAACATTCTTTAACGGATAGACACCAGAAGAAGACGAAGGAGAAGAAGGGAAGAAGAAAAATGATGATTGGTATTCTATCCTATACTATTAAACGAGCAAACTCTGTTTATATTTTTGGATTTTTAGATGTTTACATGTTTGTATTCACCGGATCTCGAGAACGGCTCTAACGATTCTCACGAAATTCAGAACATAGTAGGCTTATAATAAAAAATTCGATTGCACTAGGTCTCATCCCTGGGAAAACTCGCTGAAGGACATTTAAAGGATGATAATAGCTGATAATAGATTGAAAAACAGCTGATAATAATTATTTCGTCGTCTGTTGGTGATGGAAGTGAGAGAGCGTGTCAGTGTCAATGGACTGTGTCAAAATTATGACTCAGCTGTTGAACTTTTGTAATCATTCAATCATGTACTTAGTGCCGGTTGCAAAAAAGCCGGGATATTTTCAATCCTGAACAATTCCAGTAGATCCATCTTTTTGAAATGGTCTTCTCTGATTCGGTTCAATTAATCAGGATTAAAATTTAACTGGCTTATGTGCAACCGGGCCTTTGTGAGGGGAATTTTTGCATTCCTATGGGAATTAATCTCAATTAACTGTGATTAGATAGAGCATTTCTGTATGAACTATGAATGTTATTATAATTCCTTCTTTCGTAATAAATTTTTTATGCTTTTGTATTCCAGAGCGAAGCACGGACCCCGATATTGCAACTTTACAAAAAAGTCTGAAGGTGGAGTTCTCATTCGATTGGAGACTCTATACGTCGAATGAATTCAATTACAATATACAATACAAATACAATATAACCGGTGGAGGTATTTTTAACCATACTCCACACCTGACATCATTTCTGTAACCGGTGACATATTTGTCTCTATGTAGTTAATCTTCCTGAATATGAAATATATAAGAATACATGTGGTTCGATAGTCATTCTTGCAGACTATACCACCGCTGCGCACCAATGTAAACAGAGGGGGGTGTTTCTTCTCTTCTATAATATTTACCAAAATTATGCTATCAAATCTCTATTTGAATCCTTGATTGGTTGGGAGCTTTTAGTGGATTCGTTCATTCAAATGCACAGATTATCATCATTATCTAATTGTCACCTATTTTAGCAACTAGCAACTATGAGCCAGTGACTTCAATGAAAAATACTAATAAAATCAAACTTCAGGTTTATTGAACTCTAAATAGGTATTACGAATTAATAAAAATCAGGTAAAATGTCAAATTTTCAAACAGAACAATGTTATTCAGCAATCGATTCAGGTCAAGCAGACATACTCAATTTTTAAACTATACATTTTGGGAACCTGCTAAATTGCTGCATTCGAATTTGGGCCTTGGTGATTCTATGAAACTAAATTTTGAGGTTAGTAAGAAAAACAACAAAAGTTCGGCACTCACCATTTTAACAATATTCAAACTTGGACTCTTCAGAAACACTCACATATGCTGTAATAATACTCTCTATACTTGAACTCACACGCACAAATAATTTCCTGATTCTACTCCTAGATAAAAATTACTGGTAACTGGAAACTTAACAATTTGTCCCTCTGAATGGGAAATGGGCCCATTCAGAGGACCGAGGCTCGCACAACGTTACATGTTTTCCCAGTTACGTCTCAATTCGAGCTGTGGCCTTTTCACTGAAAATTATTCCCCCTCCACGAGCGTTGAGCATAATTTCCAGTGGAAAAGCCAAAGCTGCAAGAAGGTCAATGGTCGTACAATTCTCAAATACAGTAGCTTTTTCGACAAGAAATTGAAACTGCATTTGAAAAATGCACGAAAATTTCTTTCATTCCAACAACTAAGCAAGAAGTTAGCAAATTCAAACAAGACAGAGTCAATTCTCAGACTAAAACGCAGGGTTCAACATACAGTGAAAATCAAAGTTCATTCCAGTTCAAAAACCTGGAAAATAATATAAGATACACAAAAACAACTACAATACTACCCTCTCAATATCACACTATTACAACAATTATAATTGATGCAATACAAATTCAAAACAATGAATCACCTTGTCCTATCCGATAGAATTGATGTAAAATCACAACCCGGATTATAGGAACACCTGTAGAATGCCACTCAAATACTGATAGTAGCTACTGTAATATAACACCTGCAGAAGGACTACACCTCTTTACTCCAGATGGCCTGATAACGGTCTTGTTGATGGAAGGTGTAGGCCTACGCCTTCATTATCAGATTATATGCAGCCAACAACGTGCATTAGTAGCCTTATGATAATCATCATCACCACCATCGTCATCATGATCATCATCATCTCCATCATTGGCTACATTGATGTAATCTCCAAGATAAGGATGGAGTGATAACAGCCTCGCAACGACCAGAATCCACAAATTCATGAATCCATGGATCAATCTTCATTAAGCCAACACTCATAAACAGCTGTCGAAAATGGGTTAGGGTTTATCGAGCAGTTTGCAACATGCAACATGCGGCATGCAACATGCAACATGCAAAATGCAACATGCAACATGCAACTTGCAACATGCAACTTTCAACATGCAACAAGCAGCCTGCAACTTATAACATGCGAAAAGATGTTGCTAAGAACCATAGATAAAGGAGCATAAGATAAGAACTATATTTCTTGTCTCTGTAAGAACTCAATCCCAGCCTGTCAGTGAAATCAAACAAAATTTCGTCTTTTTATTGTCACTTTTCTGTATAGGGCTACTTGTAATATAAATAAGAAAAACAAATATGAAATCCAATATGAATAAACCAAATTATGGTAATAAAAGTGGAAAACTGAATGTTAAAAAAGAATTTCATATTTATGAGGCGGCAAAATTAAACAGAGATAAAATTTTAAACTTAATCCAATTAGATACCAATAACCCCATTTTTGATAGAATCATGTAAATTGAAATCCAAAACTGACAGTCCTAGTTCATAAAATCATATGAATACACTAACATATGATCAAAAATAAGAATCTTCCAGCAGTATTTATTTATTTACTTCATATCACTAGAAAATGGCATCATTGTCGAAACATGTTGTGATAGAATAATCCAAAAAAAGGGTACTGAGATTTTTATTTTATTTCTATTTGAAATCCTGTCTGTTAGGTGGCTTCACATCTTAATGATATTTATACTGTAATATAATATATAATATCTTTCTTCTCATCTGATCTCTATACCTTTCTATAAATGTATCTATAACATATATGATATCTACAGCTATCTATACTGTACTATCCGACCATCCAGGGTCGCTTACTCCAAAAAAATTTACTCAAATTCTAGTCTGAACCATCAATTGAATCACATTATAATGGAATGAAACCACATCACATTATTCATTGAACGGGTTCAATATTTGAACCAACTCTGGAGAAAGAGAGCCCCGATGTACCTAGAATACATTATGTATTCTAGGTACTTAGGAGAGCCCTATACTTGTATCTGACTTCTTCTTTACATAACAGTACATTATTCTTTATATTAAAGTACAGACTGATTTACATTACAGTATTATGACGTTATTCAAATTAATTTAATTTAATCTTGAGGGAGTAACTTCCAACAGGAGCAGAGCTGCCATATTATGGCAAATGGAAACCTCTGAACCGCCTTAGAGCAGAGTGTGCCTGCAGAAAAGAAAATCGCACAACTTGGAGGCAGATTGAGGACCCGCACTGCGACTGTGGCGATATCCAGAAATGATGTCCGCCTAAAATGCTGTCTTGCACCAACATGCACTCGACAAGACCTCTTTGTATCCAATGACAAAGCTGTTAAAACAGTGGATTTCTATTTTAATTTAGGCATTTAATTATCTATCACCTGACACGCACGAATGAATTTAACCTTCATTGTGATTAATAATTTTTCATACTTTGTGAAATTTGTTGACTTCTTCTGACATCTTTTTTTAAAAATCTGATGCTAATAATCTTATTGTATGGTAAGAGATGATCTTCACTTGAGCTGAAGATGTCCAGGTGCTACTATGAAACCTGGTTATGTAATTAAATCAATTTTGAAAACATCAAAATTCTATCTGATTTATTTTATTCCAATTAGAAATCTATTGAATAGAAATCAATAGAAATCTAATTAAATATATCAGCAATCATACAGATATCTTTACACTGCATCAAACTAATTATATTTTCAGAACTGCAAACAGATATATTGTTCCCCGAACTGACTTAACTATATGCAGAAGACAATTCAACTACATAGTAAATAAACTAATAAATATTATTCCAGAACATTTTATAAAAATAAAACCCTCTAAAGCACTTAAAACAAAAATTGAGAACTGGATCAAGACCGAAAATGTTGTAGTCAAACTATTTCAACTCTAGACATTCATCAACTCTTTATTATCATGTTTTATTCAAATTATTTCCCCCTTTACTATCTGAAAGTTGTCTATCAAACTATGATTTTGTTACTTTGTCTTATCGTTTGTGAGTATTGAGATGTGACCTGGTTTCCATAGTTTTATTCATTCTAGTGTTTTGAATTAGCTCTTTTTTCTATTGACATGTTTGCTGTACCTAGTTGCTCAAACTCACTGCCGGCGCACAAGTTTTATTTGCTGGTAGTGCCATTTTGTAAGTTAAAATATTTATTTTATCAATCTGTATTTTTTTTATGGCAATTATATCTGATCTCTCGCAAAAGTACCGAAATACTATCATTGAACGTATTATGGTATGTTTTAAGGTGCGTACAGACTTTCGCTCTGCTCCGCAACCGAACGTCACTCGAGCAGATCGATTGATGATCGACCGGGGAGCAATAGTGGAACGCGAGAAGAGCTAACATCTGCCGTAACGTTCATGATCGGTGCGACTGATCAGCGGGGGCGGAGCGAGACTGCGGAGCGAGACTGCGGAGCGATAGAGGAACGAGGGCGGAGCGTGCGCGGAGCGGGTTGGAGGCGCGTATATCTGTACGCAGCTTTAGATTGTACACATATCATGTGAAAATCGGCCTTTGAAGCACTGACTAACGCCACAGTGTTTGATACTGAATTTACTGCCTTTGATACCAATACGCTTCATGTATTTGATCCCAGATTTCAGTCTCAAATCGGCCCAAATACGGTTTAGCTTCAGAGCAAGTGCTCTTACCATAATATCAGTGCAGAGTGTATGATCGATTCATAGATTTATCGATATTTTTCCTTTACACTCTCTCTGTCTTCACTCTATCTTCACTTTACTCTCTGTGTGTACTTTCTCTCTTTCAGTCAATCAATCAATTTCATTCTCTATTTTTCCGGTCGTGTGTTGAATAGCGCGGGTAACCCGTGCTACGCAAGGGCCTAATCAAAAACTTGATCTACTAAAATCTTGAAGAATTTGAAATAGGCCTTTAACCATCCTCGGTGAGGTAAATAAAGAATCAATATGAAGAATGTCAAGTTAATCAGTCCAGTGGTTCAGACATGATGATGCGTGGATTTCCTTTACCGTAAATTTATAATTCCTTTATAATATATTAGATTATCTTTTTCAGAGAGTCAACAATTATTTGTTGAACACCACCGATTTACATTACAGTATTAAGACGTTATTCAAATAATTGTATTCGATGTTCATTGTGAATAGTAATTTTCATTACTTTGTAAAATTCGTTGAATACTAATAATGGTTGATGATGTGATTTAGTATCTCACTGATTTTCACTGATCTCAAGTTTTTTTTACAATATTTTCCAGTAGTGTTTTGGAAGCAAGAGACAATGCAAAGATCAAGTTAACCCTTGATGCAGGGTTTAGCGCACTAAGATTTTGGAGTCGAGCAATCATCATAGTGTAATTAACTACACGCACACCACCCTAACTAATTAACACCAACTAATTGAAAGCGGCACGAAGTTCATGTATTACTGAAGCACGGCTTTGCACAGTAGGCTGTGTCCATATGTAATTCACGCATTATGTATACATTGCAAAGCACACCGTGTAGATTGACATGCCGGTAACTTTGTACATTACATAGTAGGTCATAAGCGACATATTGCAAGATTTAGGGCACTGGAAACAATTAATTTATGGCAGGTGTTGATCTAAGGCATATCCAAACAGTGAGAGTGAAAGCGAAACCTATGGAATTAGTGACATTTATGGAAAAACACGAATTATGGAACTGAAGAGGTGAAAACTAGTATTGTAGGTTACAATTCGAGGGAATTAGAATAAAAAAGCTGAATAAAAATTGGAGGAGATTAGTATAAAATAGCTAAAGAAGGGTTTGATATTGAATAAAACAATAAAGAAACAATAGCGTAAGTAGATATCCATGGTGTAGGACGTTTATGTCATAACTTTTACTGTTATCTCAAGCCGATAGTCCACGTAGTTCTTTCCCGTGAAGCTGTGTGACGCTCGTAGTCTTTCATACTGTGCCGTTCAGACACTCTCACCCCAACAAAACAGTAAAAATCGACAATAATCGACAGTAATCGGCTTGAGATAACAGTAAAAGTTGCAACATAAACGCCCTATACCATGGGATATATACTTACGCTATTGTTTCTCTATGATATAACATTAAAAAACATTAGGGACCAATACAAAAGAATAATCAGTGAGAACTGCAACATAGATTTGCATATTCTATTACTAGTCGATACTTATTTATCTATTACTATATTTGATTATTTCCAGAGCCATCTTTATGCAAGTTGACATTAAGACACAGTATAGTGAAGTCCACGTTATAGTAGCAGTTGAGAGAGATAGGAGAACAACGTTGCCGATTCTCTGCGTCACTGCCTTCTATAAAGGATAGCCGATACCGATATGTATGATTTGATGATTATCAACTGTTGATTCTTGTTTTGAATAATATTAATTATATGTAATAATAGCAAGAAATAGCCAGCTAGAACGATATTGAGCATCCCCTTCTGTAGCTCCAAGACTCTTCATATGACCATATCGGTTTCAAGCTGTGGCCACCATCTATGTCTGGACAATCACTATCTCCTTCACTTTATCACTATGTCAACCAGATCATAATAGTTCTACTATATATCCATCTTCTATGTCTGAATTTAACTCTTTCGAGCCCATTATTCACAGAAGAGAACATTGATTTTTCAGGTGGTTGAAAACTTTTTGTGATTGAAATTGACAAAAAAGTGTTTATTGAGGGTGTACCAATCTACAATCTGTACAAAAAATAATGACCCGATTTCAAATAGCTATATTTAATAGGAAGAAGCTGATTCTGTAGCTTTAATCATCCCAAACTGAGCTTAAAGGTGCTTTCCAGTTTGTGCGTAAATTTCCGACAAACATTCATATTGTCCAAATTTCAAGTGTGCTAGAACAGCTGCTCAAATCACTTTTCATTATTTGTGTTTATTATTCAAGAATCAAACATTTGTAATAATATCAACATATTGCCATTTAAAAGTTTATAGAAGTATAAACTCAACCTCCCCCATTGAAACATAATTGAACATAATCTTTCAGGTTATTTAGACAAATTGAAATCCACCCAATCTGAGAACCTCACCCCGTCGTGGTCGACGACGGCATTTTTTACGCACAAAACCCATCTTGAGGTGTCTTCTGTCACTGAAGCTACAGCCGCTGATATTCGGGTTTTCAGTTCATCAATGTCATGTGGTAAGGGAGGAATCTAAACATATTGTATAACAAATCCCCACAGGGAAAAATTGCTTGGTGTTATGTCAGGGGACCTAGAAGGCCAAGAGTATAGAGCTTGGTCTCGCGGTCCTGTACGCCCTATCCAACGTTCCGACTAGAGCAACTTCCGAACAGACTAGATGTCGTCCTTGCAGCCAATGGAGGACATATTGAACATTTATGATGCATTTTCTTAACTCCAAAATTTTGTGAGTACTTTAGTAAGCAATTTGTTAGTGTTGAGCCCTTCTTCCTAATAAATATAGCTAATTGAAATCGGGTCATTCTCTTTTGTACACACTGCATATTAATGAGGAATGAATGATTCTGGAAGGAAACAATAATTTGGACACGAATTGGTTCAAATAGGACAATAAGTTACTCTATAATCTTGTAGTGTAAAGGTGCGTACAGATATACGGGCCGCGAACATGAGCAATTCACTTTTAATCAGCTGATTATTTTACAGAAACGGTAAGATACAGAAATAAAAAGCTTGGCATCAGCTGATTAAAAGTGAATTGCTCATGTTCGCGGCGCGTAAATCTGTACGCACCTTAATACTGAGTTGCCACAAATTGTTCAATCTAACGAAAGTAAAGTATGTAGTAGATGTAGCACGTATTACGTGTTAGAATAAGCAGTAGTATTAGTAGTAGATTTGATAGTCAGTGAGTAGTATAGCTCAAACTAACTAAACAGACTCGAATCTGTGGTAGTAGAATCTGCGGTAGATAAATAGGCTTGAATCAGTGATAGTAGACTACGTCATATTGCAGGTTTCAATTGTATGGGTTGCCGATGAATACAGTAGTTAGATTCCTATTGCTGGCAAATGAGGGCCTTTAAAGGGGCACGCCCTCCCCCTACCCCCAAGGGGCACGCACGGGTCTTCACCACTCCATAAATCCAGTGTATTCCCCCCTCCTGGGTCCCCCCGAGTCTGGTAAACAATCACGTCCGAACAATGAGACACTAGGCTGGTTTGGATCGGTATCTTGAAACATATTACTGATGACCCAATGCCGGTCTGTCTGTCTGCACCATTAACTCAATTAAACTTACACAAAGACTCCCCGCGGGGAGGGGGGGCGCCCGTTAAACGACCCCCGGCTCAAAACCCCCCCGAGACCACGTCATTCCAGTGCACAACAATTCACATGTCTCCCTGCACCTAATCTGTTGCATTCACGTTTTGTGATCGGATTTGTAGAGCTTTGTCTCAAATAATTACGACGTGGACAGCCACTTCATTTGTATTGTGTTTGTTCAGTAGTATAGTAGTAATATTATGCATGCAAATACGAAGTAATTTCACAGAATATCATAAATAGTGGGGTAGGTACATGGTGAGC
The DNA here is from genome assembly GCF_014356525.2 of Nilaparvata lugens. Lineage (NCBI taxonomy): Eukaryota > Metazoa > Arthropoda > Insecta > Hemiptera > Delphacidae > Nilaparvata > Nilaparvata lugens. The sequence continues at coordinate 13,346,586 of NC_052508.1, forward strand.
AGGAACACATGTAAAATAATTATTAATTCTAGGTATGATTATATTATCATGAATATTGAATGGAAATATTTGGAATTGCATGAGAAAAATAATTTTAGGAGTTTTAAGAGTTTATCAGAGACCAGGGGCGCCATTTAGGGGTGGCAGGGGGGCCTAGCTCCCCCCCCCCCAAGGATCAGATACATAATGACAATGCGGGTCTATCTACACGAATCTTTAGAATCTCATACTGATTTAATACTTTTTTAAACAGCATTAGTATAATTCCTTCTACAGTATCAACAATGTAGCAAAATTGCTTTGAAAGTATGGCTACGGGTACGGAGTAATAAAGAATATATTTTACTCTGTGATATAGTTGAAGCTCAAATATAGAATGGGTACAATTATTGATCAGAGCACAATAAGTGAGTTATTGCATAAATTTCAACGTGAGAATTGACAAGTTGCAAGATGTCACAGTGAAAGCAAAAGAAAGGGCACAATCAGACAATAATAAATGTATGTATAGAGTTGGTGAGAATATGAGAACAGCTTAATGTTTCTTTAGCTTTCTAACTGAAATTTTCCAATTAGAATATGATCCCTAATGAAATTGTTGAAATTGTCATTGTAAAAGAAAAAATTATATGTTTCCATGAGAAATCTGTTCCACTTTATTCCTACTTCAGTTCCTCTCTGTGGGCCTCTATATCATGTTTTAATAACTAATAATGTATATGTTTCTATTGATACTTCAGCCACATTTGTATAAAACTGGAAAAATTAAGCATATAATAACATCTTAGAATGTGACATTTATGGGGAAAACCCCAGGACCCTCTATCCTTTGGGGTATACCTTTCCCCCCCCTTCATTACTCTTGGTTTTCGCCCCCCCTAGCAGTTTGGTGAAATGGTGCCACTGTAAGAGATTGACAATGGTGTAATAACCGAAACCGGCCTTTCTAAGTATCAATAAATCTGTGGATTTTTGTCAATTTCTTAGTCAATTTCATTTAATAAGAGAAATAATTATTGGTGATTATTTGAAGAGAGGCTAGCTCACCAGCTTAGCGTCCAACTAATCTAGCTTATCAAGTAGCGTCCTCATCCACCTCATCTCAGCTTGAATAGAGATAGATTAGCTGTTCTTTTAAACCCAGAAAAAAATCGTATGACTTTTATTGGTGAGGAGTCCCTGACGGGAGTTCTACCTCGCCTGAATTTATCATTTAAGCCGTCAATGAGCCTTAAAATTGTCATACTTCAGCTAGGGCCGACAGTTTAAAGTGTCCATAGAATAAAACCCCGAATGAAACAGATTATGATGCAGGGAAAGATTTTGAGAAATTTACAGTACTTACATGCATTGTAAGTACCCACCTCTTGTGCTATAAGAAATAAATTTTCAACTTTTCTTTTCAAAATTTTATTGTTCAAGAAACATCGGCTAATTTTCCACTGTATTCACAAACACAATAAATTCAGAATATCTCTAATTCACATTCTGGAAACATCAACAGTTCAACACGGCATCTGAAACATTCAAAGAAGTGAATATTTTTAGTGTCTATTCCAACATGAGAGGATTGGGAAGATAGATTTCCAATATTGCCTCACATACAGAGTGGGTGAAAAGTCCGAGAACGTCTAAATATCTCATACACAAAGGTAATTTGACGGTGGGTGTGATTGGGGATCCTACTAAAATTGAAAATACGCTACTTTACTATGACTTCAAAAATCTGGTCCGCCATCTTGGATCCGCCATTTTCAATGCAACTTTGTTTTTTTAAATAGGAAAGTGGTCATGCGATACATGATTTCGATACGGATTTTTAAGAAAAAATGAATGGCGAAAACCGCGTATCGGACTTTTCACCCACTCTGTATTATAAATGGAACTTTTAAATAGCCTTCCGTTCCCGCATCAACTTTTTAATACAATATTATATAATCACGATCACTGGCACGAAAAGCAATTGAAACAGTCTAATCATTCTCTCAAAATGTTATCAAATTATTGTATTTTGGAGCCGTATCACAATTTGTTCCCGAATATATCCAAAGTTTCAACAATGCTACTAGTTTGTTGATTGTCATTGTGGAATACATGCATCATTTATCTTCCCACATTATTCCATCTCTTTCTTAATGTCTTTTTACTCATTCCTTATGAATATCATTATCATCATAATGTCTTATTATTATCATATATCATGTACCCCTTATTATTTCCCAATTGGCTCATTCTAGTCTCTTTCCCAATCCAATCTCAAATTCTATTCCAAAAGTTTCTATTCTATTCTATTCTATTGCAATAGTTTTCTAGGATTCAGTTCAATATTCCAACCAACCTTTATTTTATAAAGATGTGACTGCAACCTGTTCAAATCATCGTTAGTGAGGCATCCTTCAATAAAGTTACAGAGCACATTGTAGTCAGCAAATCCTGATCCAGGTACTGCTTCAAATCTGTAATTTTTATTAGAATATTAGAGATTATCAGGCTATTAGAGTTTAAGTAAAGTTTGTGTTGTGGTAGATATCCGTATCGAATGTGAACGACTCATAATAATTGTAGAAACCACTAATTTATTATACAAATTGAGATACTAGTTTCGGTTATCACAGCATTGTCAATCTGCAGTGGAGTAAAAACTCAAACATATACTGAGCAGCAGAATATATATATAGTGTGGGTCAGGCGCTACGATTGGTCATAAGCTGTTGGCCAATGAAGGTTGAGCTCTACTGTCATTGGTTGAGACTATATGACTGGATCACAGATATACGAATAACTTGGGTGTGTTTAATCCCTGCCAATCAAAGAGTAGAGTTCAACCTTCATTTATGAGCAGCTAATAGCCATCTTAGATCTTCACTCATACTATATATTATATTCTTCTGCTGAATGTTTGATGCTTCAATTTTCGAGAGATTGATAATAGTATGATAACAGAAACTAATTGATTATTGATTGATTCATTCATACAATGAGTACATCATAGAAATGATAGGAAGAGGGAAAAAAATAAGGTAACCTTGTGCTATTCCTCTCTCAAATTTAGATATTGTTACACATAGTCCGAAATAGGTTGAGTCTTGTAGTTGTCCACTTCACAGAATTTTCAGTACTTAATTATTTTCACAAAGTAGATTTGCCTCAGTTGGTGTAAGATTGAGTTTGGGATCAAATGCACGATGAAAATCGTTCCTATCAATTTTCCTGTTTTGGCGATAATCGAACTGACCCAGCTGGCCTCGTAAGTCAATCCTCTCACTGTTTACCTAGCAATATTGTACAAAATATCATTAAATTGAACACAATCAATGTGGGTTATAACAAAGAATAATTGAATAGTACACCTATCACAGTTCCAGTGATGCTTTACAGTAATAATATTTAATAATTGATGAAGTAATTTTCAGACTAGTATGGAAGAACTGGGTCTTGGCTACTACTCCAACGCTGTGAAGGCATAGTGGGAAGAGACTAAGAAGAAGAAGAAGAATGATGTAATGCAACAGTTTAAGACTGACATGGAGAGGCAACAGAAAGAGATGCTGAGGAGCGAACTACGTGGAGACAGTTTGTTGGTGCGGCCAAATATCAACTTAGATATATAGTAAGGTCCACGTTATAATGTCAGTATTTGATTAACATTGGTGTTGCTATCCTTGTCTATCATTCGACAAAGCAGATAGCGTTAACCTTTTCTAGCTCCGCAACGCTACCAGATCGTAATCCAACAATTTAGAAATATAATCTGGCAAAGCAGAGAATCAGCATCGCTGTTCTCCCATCTTTTTCCACTGCCATTATTACGTGGACCTCACTATAGATGGCCCTGGGAGGAAGTAAGCAATACAATGGTGGTACAGTATATAATGTCGATCCTTCCAATGTTAAAAGTCCACAAAATATCATGAAATTGAATAACATAGAATGTAAGTTATAATTCAGAAAAGAAAGTATGTCCAATATAGTATTATTCATTCATACTGCCTCCAACTTGAAATAATCATGATTCTCTCATTACAGTGAGAAACTATATTAACTTATTATAGTGAGTTATAAGTTGATGAAATCGAATAAGTTATAACACAGAATAATTAAAAAGTATTCCTAATACAGTACAGTATTATGCTGCCTCTTGAAATCAGCATAATTGTATCACTATTGTGAGAAACCGTTATGAAGTCGGTGGAAATGATATGGACTCATTGTTGTCACTTTTCTGTTTCCACGGCCTTCTACAGTACATTGAATAACTTTGATTGAAGTATTTTCCGTATATCTGACCCAATATCAGTAATTATTGTTGATTCTTGCTGTAATGACCAATTCTATCTCAAATATATTCTGTTCATCAGGAAAAAATATATTTTTATGATTCAATAATACTTTTTTATAATTATTATGTTTGAATATCCTGTTGGATCATTATATTTCTTCGAAGAGTGGAAACAATATGGCAACGGTGTGGAAATGGGAAAGGATGGAGGTATATTTTGGCTGATTGCAAACAAAGATAGCAAACCAATGTTAATCAGATGCTAACTCCTTATCGTGGATCTCACTATAGTATCTTGGTTGGGAAGATTTATTCCATTCCAAATAGAGGAATACTGTAATGAAAAACTATGGAAATTGGTAAAATAAGATTTGCCTTATTCTTTATTCTTGTCAGCACTTGGACTACATCTCTTTCTTCATCCTTCACGATGGGATTGAATTCTCGATTCTTCAAGACTCTTCTTTTCTCACGGAATTCGGTGACCTGAAAATATGAAGTGAAATGAAGAAATAGTTCTGGAATGGGGGAAATATTATTCATTCAGTGAATTTAAATCTCCCTGATTACTTTCTTCGAATTTCCCAGTTTCAAGAGAAAACTTGAGAGAATTATTCGTTTTCTTATAACAGTGGGAATTATTCAAACATGGACCCTCTCTTTCTATTTTTTCCGTACAGTCTTCATATTAAGAGTTCTTCTAACTCTAATATTGAACATTTAACAAGCTATGAAATTCAATTTCTCTCAGTACAGACTGATATTTCAAAAAATGTATACATTCACAAATGCTTAACCTATTAAATTCAATTTCTCTCAGTACAGTTTGATATACAGAAAATTTATACATTCACAAATGCTCAATCTATAATATAATAAAGGAAATAATCGGCTAAAAAATGTAGGGTATGGAAAATTCACAAATTACGCATCATCACGTCTTAACTACTCGACTGCTAAACTAGACATTTTGCGTATTGATTCTCAGTTTACCGAGGATGGTTATAAATCTATTTTGAATTCTTCAAGGTTTTAGTAGTTAAGTTTTCAATATTAGATCCTTGTGGAGCACGGGTATTCTAATGGAATTCTGTTACAGCTTCCTCAAACAATTCGACTAGTCATCTAATTGACCGAGCGAAGTGAGATCTAAGATTCTAGTCAACGGTTTTGCTTTTCTCTTTATGTTTGAGTGTTTATATTTATGTTTTCATGTTCCGCATTTAAGGCTAAACGCGGTAATAGGTTTTCATGAAATTTGACAGGTATGTTCCTTTTTTAATTGCGCGTCGACGTATTTTCAAGGTTTTTGGAAATTTTGTATTTCAATGATAATATAAAAGGAAAAGGAGCCTATCATACGCCAATATTGGAGTAAAAATCAGACTATAGAACTATTCATCATAAATCAGCTGTCAATTGGATTACAAATTGCATGCAATCACGCATGCAATTCAATATCTCAATGTAGCTTAGTGGAAAAACAACTGTTGTGTGGACTATTATTGCATGCAGTGAGGCATGCAATTGATAACTTGAAGTAGCATAGTATTTTCTCCCCACTTTTCTCTGCTTCCAACTCGGTAAGCTTTCGATAGCAGTAGCATATAGCTGTTTACATCAAATTATTAGCATACAACAACCCAAACAGCCATTAGTCGTTTATACACCGATATCTCGCTGACACGACAGGACAGGACAGAATTTATTCTAATGTATTAGAGGAGACTGTGGTTTATAACTGCGCGAGGTCTACTGCTCACAGAACTACTAGTATATGATTGATTCTATCTTATTCTATGAAATTTCAGAATAATTCACGCATATATTGAACATATTATCTCCTCAAATACTATAGAAGCTATATCTCTGGGAGCTATTTGAAACTATTTTAATTGCCAATGAACTCCACACAATTTTTCTTCTATTTAATCAAACTCATCAGTAAAAAATGATATGTTTTGAATGACAACGATCCCAGAAACTCAACCGTGGGCTATTTGTACTCGAATTGTGAAGATTATTACTCCCCAATAAGCCTTATCTCTCTACCCATGAGTAGCCTATTCCCGCAACACAAAGTTTTATTGTACAGTATTCATCATACGATGATACAATGCCAGAACAATGTACGCTTAATAACATCATTATCCATGGCCATTCATGACGAGCCTTCAGAGAGGAATAATTTTGACAGACAGGATACAACATGTTTTATTATCGCTGCCACCTGTAAAAATGCACATTTTTCATCCCCCCCCCTCCCTGTACCCCGAATTTCCTCCTCCAATCGACATCACTGTCCACCGATCGAGGAGGCCCTGGCATTGATTAATGGTCATCACCACAATTTGTTTCAACCATTATTTGTTTTCTCTCTAAAAAATTCAACCGTGTTACGCGCGGATAAATTCGAAATTGAGCTATTCCAGCACATCCACACAAGCGGTGTATGTTTTTTTGAAAACTGCTCGCAAAATTGGATGTTATCTCCAATATTCCACGTGATTGTTATTAGAGAAGTCCCATGAATACAGTCATTCATTTGTTCAATTTTCGAAGTCTAGAAAGATACAGATCTCTCTAAAGGTACATTGTTGGATATAATCCACCAGTCCGTTATTTGGCTCATCACTCACCACTCACCCATGTATACAAATTAAATCACATCAATTTTTTTATCATAAAATTACAAATCAAGTGGACGAAATGAAATGAAGATAGTACGGTAGGTAGTGCTTGATTATAATTTCCCTTCTGTAACGTTTAGAATAGGATAAAGATGTACCGAACTTTGTAGAATGACAAATGCAAATACAATAATTGTATCTATAATTATTATGGTGCCTATATTCATTGTGACATAACTAAATACTTCAACATATTTCTATTCTATTTTATCCTATTTTTGATAATCCATGGAGAGGCATGTAGGAACAGTCAATATAGGTTATCATTTCAATGATGTACTTATTGTATGAATCAATAAAGAATATAGGTGATTTGAACAAAATAGTAGGCTATCGTAAATCATTTTTACTATGTACAAAGTAATAGGAATTGAAATCTAATCATGAAATTGACTAGAAGAATCATGTCAGTCCTTCTTTGCTGTTATGCTTATTATTTTATGATTTAAGCTGATGAATAGTGAGGTTATCACTATTATCACTATATATAGGTTATCATTTCAATGATGTACTTATTGTATGAATCAATAAAGAATATAGGTGATTTGAACAAAATAGTAGGCTATCGTAAATCATTTTTACTATGTACAAAGTAATAGGAATTGAAATCTAATCATGAAATTGATTAGAAGAATCATGTCAGTTCTTCTTTGCTGTTATGCTTATTATTTTATGATTTAAGCTAATGAATAGTGAGGTACTATAATGATATGGACTGAACGTCTATCGGATAATGGTGAACACAGTTTGATTATTATTTATTTATAACCCGGGAACCATTCATATTTCTCACTTCAAAACAGCGTATGATATAGTTAACTATGAAGTGAAGGGTTATCTCATTTCCCCAGAAGTATTGGAAAGCTCTCATTGAATTTGAAAATTGACAAGCCTTCTATTTGAACCCAGCAAATGCTGCTACCTATTGGCCGAGTTTGGAATTAATGATAGTTGGCCAATCACGAGAGAGAAAGGCGGAGCAGAGTTGGAAGGCAGACAGTCGGCCTCGACCAATCAGGAAAGAGTAGGCAAAGTGAAAGTATTATCCAACGTTTGCTGCCGTCTACTGGCGAAATCCCGAGTTAGATTACAAACTATTTCCCATTCAATAATTCAGTAACATTCAACTGATGACCATTTAATTTATTCAATAACATAACTCAGTAATCATGTGAATTACAAACATGAAGTAAAACACTCATTCAACAAGCCAACAAGGTGACTTCCTCTATTTATCTAGAATAATAAATGAGTTTCTACATCCATAAATACACTATAAATTTAAACTCATTATGAATAACTATTATTGACCGAAAAGTTCTATTGGCATAATTTATTCAAACTTGAGTATTTTTCACGTTGTCGAGAAATCAGGAGAGATTAGGAGTCAATTTGAGAGATTTAGGAGTAAGGAGAGATTAGGAGGATTAGGGATTAGGAGGATTAGGAGTTAATTTGTTTACTGTGAAGAATTCAAATAATTATCCAATAATATGAAATGCGCGAACTAGTCGTGGAGAAGTAGTTTTTGTTGATAATAAATTTGTTCGATGTGGGAAAAAATTGAAGAGTTACTAGATAATAATATTTATTAATCAATTATTTGTTGATACATTCACAATCATATAAATATGATTGGGAAGGAACAACAGGTTTGGCCCTTATCTCAAAACTATTCCATTCATATAATAATAAATCAATTAAAAAATATAAAAATAATTCGTGAATACTTATTTACCAAGGGTTCATTGACAATCTCCAGTCCAATATCCTGTAGCATTGGAAAATAATAGAATCCCAGGTCATCAGTGTAGCGCAGCCTCAGTGCCCAGAACTGTTTATCAGTGAGTGTGATGTCATAATCCTTGAACACAGATCTCAGCTGATGCTCTGTCACGTGACCATTCCTTCGAGTGTCGCTCAACTCTCTATCGAATTTATTCCTGTAGTTGCTCCACCTTAATTCGTAAATATACAATAGGAGGATTTAAATCCATTGCAAACGTTTTGTTATGCTTAAAATGTGTTCAAGCGAATCTCAAGGAGTGGAAATCAACAGTTTAGTTTGAACCAAGGTACCTAGAATACATGTTTGAACCATCTGAAGATGCCGACCCAGCTGAAAGATCTCGTCGTCAAAGTGATCAACTTTCAAACCTGAAAGTTTGAAAAAATAGACTGCTAGCCGTTAATTCATAAGATACTTTACTATTAATTGCAGGTCGTGATGGAATTCGAAATATGATTAGATTAAGACTTAGGCTCGGTTACAATACCAGTTGAATACAATAAGAGATGTCAGACGAGAACCAATGAAAAATCTGATAACCTCTTCAATCAGTGGTTAGGCCCGCCGCAAAGTAGACCAACACTAATCCACGAAAAGCAATCCACGTCGTGAGATGTTTTGTAAACCATTGCTCGGCTTCTCCAGACATCTGTGTAATGATAATAATCCACTTGTCAGCTGATTGATTATGAATAATTCTATAGCAATGGTTTACAAAACATCCCACGGCGTGGGTTACTTTTCGTGGGTCTACTATGCGGCGGGCCATCATCGTGGTTGAAGCTAGTGAACATACGTGCAACTGGGCCCAATAATTTTATACTCTTAATTTCAACTTCTTGAGATTGATATGGAGAGATTTGCGAATTCACATGTACAATTGATAATCTGACATTGCAAAGATATACTGTATTAATCAAAGGTAAAATATAATTATTATGCATGATATAAGTCGTGAAGATAGATTTCTAGGCTTACTTGTCGTAATCAATGAAAGCTCTTCTCAGGTCCAAAGGCCTTATCTGGACTACTCTCTGTCGCAATATTGCCAGTGCTTCTTCTAGGAGATTTTTCGTTACTTGACTTTGTCGCTCCCATAAATAGCTCAGTCCAACTTTTTCCATAACATCCACACCTGGCTGATGTGGAATAATTTCAGGCCGTTTCTCTAGATCTCGTTCTCCAAAAACTGAAGAAATTGTGAAAATTGTTGCATGTTCGGTTAATTAGTGGTAGTATATATTGTATTTCTATACATAAAGTAGTATTATACATTCAAGTTATGTTACAATATAACATATATTTTTACATAATAGTAGTATTACTTAATGTTCATTCTCCACTTGAGTTCAGGTACGAACAGAACGGTTAAGTCGACACAAAAATGTAATATGAGCTCGCTAGCATTCCTCTATATCTATTATAATTTTCTCTATTCAAATGAAAATTCTATATTAGAATTCTTGAATCCATATCAAGTACTCCAAATATTCACATCTCATGTGTTCAAATGTGTTCGCACTTCAACATCCTCAGATAAAAAATATGGTTTATTTGATAACTTGTTTCGGTACTCATATCTTTTTAGTTGTTGGACTTCTCACATCTTTCCATCTAGTAGGTTGGCTTTGGAGTGGGTCAAATTAATGATTGTTATTTTAATGTATTGTTATGTTTGTCAACTTACTAGTTTTGTTCTATAGCATGAATTTTTGGGTCGATTGAATAAAATTAGAATCCAGTGACTGGCAACTAGTCATTGGTTCTAGCAAAGAATACAACAAATATAAAGCAAATATTTTAACAAATACTTCAAAGCAAATAGAATACAGCAAATATTTGCTGTACTCTGTGGTTCTAGCTATAGGCCACAAATAAGATCTACAGATAATCGGATCCTGGCATTTGCTTGGAAATGACTTGCTTACTTTTATTCTATTATTGACCTATTATGTCGCATACTTTAATGTCTTGTGATTCATGTCTTAGAAAATATGTTATCTGCAATCTATACTTCAATATAATTAGTTGATTGGAGTACGAGGGTACACACTGGTTTGTGAAGCATTGTACGCTACAGATGGAAATAAATTGGAAGTTGCATTTGTTCAAATGTTAATATTAATGAATAAGTATTATCATAGAGAAATAATAGCGTGAGTGGATATCCCATGGTATAGGACGTTTATGTCGCAACTTTTGCTGTTATCCCAAGCCCATAGTTAACATAGTTCTTTCCCGTGAAGCTGTGTGACGCTCGTAGTCTCTCATATTGTGCCGTTCATACACTCTCACCCCAACAAAACAGTGAAAATCGTCAATAATCGACAGTAATCGGCTTGGGATAACAGTGAAAGTTGAGACATAAATTCCCTATACCATTGGCTATCTACTCACGCTATTGTTTCTCTTTGGTATTATTAAACGAATCTCCAATTATATGCTGTAAATCACCCCGAAGACTTCTGCTACTGCAAATATTGACAACAGGGTTGTTACAGCATTAAATTGGAGTTTCGTTTAATAATACTTATTCATTGTACGCTACCTGAATCTACATCGCATATAAAATCTCTCCACAGGATACTGCCAGGGTTCTCAGGATCTCTGTAGAGACAGACAATATCCTTCAACTCCTGAGGAGTCAGGAACAGTTTGCTCGGCCATGTCTGGCTGATACCCACTGCTTCCAATGCTCTCACAAAACAGGTCTCCGTTACTCGTCCACAGTTCAGAACATCATAGTCCTACAACAAATAGGTTGAATGGAAATATAGTATCCACCTCTTATTCTACGATCTCACAAACGTCAATGAGCATAAAGGATGCTATACAAGATTTCATATACCGTAATAGTGGTGTTCAATAGAAAATGACAAATAATACATTTATTAGGACTTGCATTTCATAAGAGAAATAATGTTTCACAATAACAAATGAGAAATATTGAAAACCTTAGAGCCTACATTCCATGTACTGTGATAATGTTATATAATAACAAACAGCTAGCATCACAGTCCATTTACAAATGAAATTAAATAGAGAATGCATTTATTCAAATGCTAATTAATATATAAATATTATTGAACCAAAATCCTAAATAAATACTGCAAATTACCCCGAAGACCTCTGCTACTGCAGACATTGACAACAGGGCTAACAGCTAGATGGAAATTCGATGAGAACTACTATCCAAAAATTATTTGCCAGCCCGGGAATCGAACCCGGTACCTCCCAATTGCTAGCAATCCCCCCCTACCCTAAGGGGGGACCTCCTCTAGCAATTGGGAGGTACCGGGTTCGATTCCCGGGCTGGCAACTAATTTTTGGATAGTAGTTCTCATCGAATTTCCATCTAGCTGTTAGCCCTGTTGTCAATGTCTGCAGTAGCAGAAATCTTCGGGGTGATTTGCAGGATTTATTTAGGATTTTCGTTCAATAATTAATATCACAGTCCATATTATAAAGTTTATAGTTGCATAACATCGATGCAACTATGGTTCTCTATGTTCGTTCATTGCAAAGTGATGTTTGAAGAACGTGTGACTCAAATTAACTGCATCAGACAACGAGTCCTTTTTTCAATAGAGGCTGTGAAAATTTATCCATCGTGAACATTCACAACAAACCAGCTCTTACCAAGAACCAGCTCATTTTATCTGTAGCCTACCATAAACAGAATCCATCTTATCTGGACAAGCTCTGAGAGAAAGTCTATAGAAACCTAGTTGGCTTGAATAAAAAACCTACAATTCCACCTGACTCATATTACGTTCATTTTTCTCAATGTGTTTTTGAAGTGATGATGATATAATTATAAGTTAAGGATTTTCACTTACCTTGAAGAACTCTCCGATTCTAATGCCATGAGAAAATATAAATGCTTGCAATCTAAGATATATGTCCTCCAGAGGACGGTGTGGTAAACTCTGAAAGCAGTTGTGATATAAATGTTAAGTGTATCTTGTACCTTAAAAAAGATTCTAATCGAATTATGATACACGATATAGTATAGTAACATGAAATCAACATTCCAGTATTAAATTCTGATCCACAGTAGGAGAATACAGTTGGTCATCTTCCAGTAATTACTGTCATCTACTGACAGCGATCAGGAATACTACAACTAACAATAATTTTGACCAATCAGAAATTCTCAACACACAATGCTGACCTCTGACCAATCAGAACCGAGCAGGCGGAGCTTGAAGGTGTGCCAGTAGGCGTGGTCTGAATTTGGATCTTGTACGTGATTGGCCCGTCTCTGTCATTCTCTGATCTGCTTTATTCCGGATCCTATGTATGAATTCAGGGCTACTTTCTTCTATTAATTAATAAATAGTACTTTAAAGGGTACTATTATTATATTTTATGAATTCGGATGCTTCATTCATTCAATGCTCAAGTAATCAGTTTTAAAATTGCCGGTTATTTTATTCTCTCAATAATGTTTAATTTCTTATTATAAGTCCACTATCACATAAAATTGTTCCTAATTGGATTTATATTTAGAATCATCGTGATAAACTTGTTGATTTCGAGTGTTCTCTAAGAACAGAAGTTCTCCTGTGTTCAAACTCAATTGATTTTGTTGGATTTCAGTTCTGATAATTCTAGTATGCTTCGAGCTGATACCCTTCTCAGAGGCATGGTCTTTACAAGATATTCCACTCCTCCTACACTGTATTTATATGGGGAAATTCACTATAATACACTGTTACCGTCAAGTCTATATTAAATAAATTTATGTGTTTAATACATTATCAAACTATGCATTATCACATCATAGTTGTATTGTGAGTGATTTGGTGTTTTTTAGGGATGGGTATCGAAAGACAAAACATCGATGTTTTGAACATCGATGTTTTTTCCATCCTAACATCGATAAGTGAAAAACATCGAACAGTAAACATCGATGTTTTTGAACATCGATGATTTTAAACATCGTTTATCGCCCTACATTTTTATGGATGATACTATTAGTCCAGTCAATATAGACAAAAAAAGGGGGTGTGCTTGCAATTTATATTGTAGTTCTGATTTTTTAATATATTATTTGGGTACATAAGAGAAGTCCAGAACCAATTTCTTCATGCAAGATTTCCTTGTGCTAGATACAAGATAGCCCAAAAACCTCGTATTTTCGGCTCATTTTCCAGTTTTCAGCTATTTCTGCCAAATCTCTCCCAGATTATATAATTCTGAAAGAAATGAGATCACTCGGAACTCTCTATCTCTAATGAGTACTTTGTTATAATTTTTCAAAAATGAGTAAAATTTGAGGAAAAAATCAATTTTGATGAATTTTAGCTTTTAATCAACAATATCTTCCGATTGTTACAATTTAGATGTATATTTCAAAATCCTTCTAGGCGTATTTTTGTGCTATACAATCTGAGATCAGGTAGAGCGCTCTATGTCATATAGATTTCCAGGTATACCTGACAACAATGCTCCTTGTATTGTGGAAAACACCTAATTTTTAGCTTCAACCATCATCACCATCTACTTTGTCCTCACATTGATATTTCGCACAATGACATAAGTTCATGGGTAAGAATCACCCGTTAGATGCACTTAATTTCAGTATTTCCTAGTAGAGGCACGCTTAAGGACACCTCAAGGATCAAAATTTCAAACACATAACTTTTGACACAATGCTCAGATTTCATCGTACTACACTTCATCCTTCTCGGTTCGTCACGGCGGTTCAAAATCATGCATAATAAGTCAAATTCGGTCGAAAAATGGAAAATTTATTGTTGAGTGTAGGTACTTATTCATATTCAATACATAAGAAATGGCCAATTTCTATATTCAAAGCTATGTATCTCGGTAACCCCTTATTATAAAAATTATTACATGATCTTGAAATGTACAATAGAATTTTCTATTTCATCTGCTGTAAACAATTCATGAAAAAATAGTTGGTGATGATTCTTGAAGCTGAAAATTAGGCGTTTTTCACAATACAAGGAGCATTGTTGTCAGGTGTACCTGGAATATGTGATAGATCGCTATACCTGATCTCAGATTGTAGAGCACAAAAAGAGCTTCTAAAGTGACTACAATCTTATCTGGAGCTATTGTTCCAATATTTCATATATAAGTTAGTTACTAACTGGAATTACAGCAATTTTGGACTTGTGGTATTCAAGTAACAGTCTTTCGAATAATTGAAGTCAGGTTGTGACTAGAAAGATACATCAACTCTAGCTCACAAGATTTGTCATCTTCATGGTTTAGTCTGAAATCAAGGATATCCTTGAGGATTCGGTCTTGAAATTCCACCCTAAGCTAATTTTAGCAATCATTGATACTCATATCGTATTCATTTACCTGGTATACCTGGTAGATTTTTTAGGAAATGAAAATGGATTTAGTTTTTTTATATGGATATCTGCACTCCTTACAATACGAGGACCTCTTTTCCAGAGCTAGATTAATTAGTGTTAAACACATGTTGAGGAAATAATTGTAGTAAGAAAAAACTCTTTCTTTCTAAGAAACGAAGAATCCGACCTCTTATTCAATTCTAAATAACTAACTATTCAACCTTGACACGGGCCACAGAAGTAATGTAAATCTTCAAGAGTATCCAACAGTCTCACATAAAAATACAGAGAGCCTCATTGAAAAATAAAAATAGCAATCTGCAGGAAATCAAAACTTATGCGAGATCTTTCACAAGAGTGATCTATATTCACAAAAAACACTAAACAGAATACTACACTATATATGATAGAAATAATGATTGTAATTCTGTTACTATTGTTTATTGCTCTCAAGATAATCCTCTTCAAACAAAAAAATAGAAAAAAAAACTTGTATCAAATTAAAAAATTAGAATTGTTTTTACTTTTTAGTTGGGAAAAACATCGGATGACCGATGTCTAGGTAAAAAACATCGAACAGTAAACATCGATGTTAAAAACATCTATGTTTGATGTTGATACATCGATGTTTTTAAACATCGATGTATCGATACCCATCCCTAGTGTTTTTCTATAATTAATAAACAAGAAAAAAATACTTTTCGAATGATTATTGGAAACATTTCTTTGTGTTAATTTAATATGCTGTATGAGTTCTGTTATCTGTTGGAATGAATTGATTGATTCATAGCAAAAGTTACAAGTGTCAATGAACACCTAAAGTACTCTCATCATTCTTATTTCTCATTCTTAAAATATGTACTTGATTCACTTGAAGTACCTGCTCTAAATAGATTAGCGATTCTGATAGACAAGTGTATTTGGATCACAAAATAAGTGAAGAAGGTAAAAACTTAAAGTGGGAAAATGAAGAACGCCAAAAAGTTGGTTCGTTTGAAGTGTAAGCCTGTATGGTACGCAGCAAGTCTTCTCTACCAATTTCGGCGGAGGTTCAACTTCTTTTTAGTGCTTTGATAAGTAGAGCGAAGCACCGTGGCATAATATTCTCTTTGTCTTCTCTTTCTCTTCTCACTCGCTTCTCTTTCCCGGAAAACTTTGTTTAGCCCTTGAAGTCTGACTGACTTCGGAAAATGTCAGCACTCCTTATGATAATCATCACTTTTTCCTTTCAAATAATGCTGACAGTTCAAATGTGGATTTCACTATAGTGGTAATCCCCTCACACTCTTCTCAAGGTTATCTTTATCTTGGTACTTTCAAAGACCGCTTTACACTAGACAATAGTGTGTAAGTGTGGAGCATAACTGTCGTTACCTTTTTGAAGTCATTTCGAGAACAAATTTGGTGCCACAAACAGCCACTTCTTGCTCATACGTGGGAACTATTAACATATTTTGAGAATTGATGAATTAGTCCTCTACAGTGTAATGCATAAAAGAATGATGAATGAAATATTTCAAGGCTACTTAAGACCCCAACTATACTTGGAGACTAGGTTTTGACCTGATGAGCTGTGCAATTCGTTCTCAAATAATCATAAATATACTACTTTCGCCCAATAATTTCAAAATAGAGATTTAATTATGGGATCCAATCCCTCAGTGGAGACCTGCTCAAAAAAAGTCTTGAAAATTATACCAAATTCAATTTGAATTCACCTCCTCCGCAAAATTCAACAATATATTGCAATCCATGCAATACTGTATACCTATACATAAACCTGAATCTCAGTATAATGACTTCGATTAAAACTAAGAAATAACGTCTGTTATTTTTGAGACCTGCTCAAAAAAGTCTTGAAAATTATACCAAATTCAATTTGAATTCACCTCCTCCGCAAAATTCAACAATATATTGCAATCCATGCAATACTATGTACCTATACATAAACCTGAATCTCAGTATAATGACTTCGATTAAAACTAAGAAATAACGTCAAGGCACAAGAGGCAGAATTGTAACCAATAATTGAGTTTAAAAACTCAAAATAGAGTTCAAACAATGACGTTTTCCAGTGAAAAAGATTTGCTCAATTTTGATCAAAGTCAATTCAGTGATGAGTATTGAAGAAGGATACGATCGATCGAAGATAAAGTATTCTTTCAACTCCAGACCGTCTGTTGATGGTAGATATACTCAATTTAACAATACCAGTATTATTGTCGAAGATTAGTTACAACGATAAGGATCTTCAAGATGATGATGATGATGAGGAAACTGATAATAATATAGAAGGGGAAGAATTCATCATTGAAGGTAGATTGACTGAATTCAATAATATATAATATATATTATTTAATAATAATAATAATTTATTCGACCAAAAACAAACATTGTACAAACATATTGAAATATAAATAACATAACTGGTGTAGCAAACATCCACGCATGCACAATACATGTTTATCATTATAGTCTAATGTTAATAATAAAGTATTATTGACAAGGTTTAATTCTAACAATAAGGATCTTCAATATGGTGGTGAGGTAACTTATAATATATGGAAGAAGAAGAGTTTATCTTTGAACTCTTAAACCTTATGTTGTTTGTTAATGGTAGATTGGATCAATTCAATGATAAGTACTATTTAATGATGTATAAACTCTAACAAAAGATTTTCAAGTAGGGAAAAGTATATGGAAGGAGAAGTACTTTAACTCTTATTAATAAATATATTCCCATGCCGTGTTTAAGGCATTCAAACAAAGAATTTCCAAGTAACGAAAAGTACGGTAAATGATAGGAGAGTTATGTAATTCTTGAACTCTCATATCTTCAGGCCGTTCGTTGTTGGAAGATCGGCTCAATTCAATAATAAGTAGTATTGAAGGATAAATTCGAACAAAGGGTTCACAAGTAAGAAAACTTATAAAATAGAGAAAGGAGTGTGTATTTCCAAACCCATAACTTCCCACTGTTCATCACATATCAAGTGCAGACTTGTTGCCTTGATCTCCACAGATTGAGCCGCTCTCCTTGTTCAGTCAGTCTCAGCGAATTGTAACCGCGGATCTCTTGAAATTTTGATCCCGCTTATAAATGTGAAGCGCGCACAACGAGTGCTCCAGACAAAGTTTGCTCGCGACGAGGATTGACTCGACTCGACTCACCTTTGTCGAGGAAATCAAGTAAGTGTTGCAAGTTGGTCGGCACTTGAGACCTCGCCCAAGATTACGAAAGAGTTGGAGACGAGAAATCCGAGCCGAGGATTACTCGATTCAAGTTCGCGAACGAAATGTTTCGCAGGCGAGGCGGGGCAAGGCGTCGCAAGACGAGGCGAACGGCTAACGAAATAAAGCAGACTGAATCCTACGACGATCACTGTACTGTAGAAAGAGAACACTGACGACTCGTTTCGCTCTTAGCTTTCTCCATCATAATGCCGGGGCTGAAAGTAGCAACAATAATTGAACTAAAGTGGGAAGTTCAGCTCCTTATACAGCTGGCACTTCTGTTGTCTCAACATAATCAATTACTACCCTTCCTCACCATCAAATCACCCTCCACGCTCAAACTCACAATCTGCTTGAGACTGAATCAAGGGGATGCAAAGTATTGTGTTTTCAAAGAAAGCCTAGTCAGCACTCTCTACTCGAGATTGGAGGACTCCTTACATGTGAATTCAAAATGGCCGATTCTGTGTTATTATTACAATTTCTTGAACAATGATCGTTCAAGGTATTTCTATAATTTATATTACAAGGTATATAATACAAGGTATTTATTTAATAAGGAATAATCTCATCAAGGAATTCGAGAACAAATGGTGTAAGAGTTTCTTCTACTGTACCTTATCTTGGACTGTGTCATCATCTAAATTTAGTAGAAAAATAACACAAGGATTGCCTTATTATTATTTTCTCATCCATCAAAGTTAATTAATAAGTGTCATTTGCTTGTATCGTTAATTATTACTAAAGAAATTTGTACTGCTTAGCAATATTAAGTAGCTGAAGGTAGAATTTTTATTAATACTCCAACAAACTGGTGAAACAATAGGATGTACTGTAATCGAATAACATGAACTCATTCGTGAAAAATCTATTTCAACGTCCATGGGGACATCTTGAATCTAAAGGTGCGTACAGACTTTCGCTCTGCTCAGCAATCGAACGTCACTCGAGCAGATCGATTGATGATCGACCGGGGAGCAAGAGTGGAACGCGAGAAGAGCTAAAATCTCCCGTAACGTTCATGATCGGTGCGAGTGCGGAGCGATGGCGGAACGAGGGTGGAGCGGGTTGGAGGCGCGTATGACCCTTGAGAAACATTATCTATACTATGAGGACATCTTTAGTGTGAAGATCACATCAACAAAACGACGAACTGCAGTAAAATACTATGAGTTTATTCGTAGAAAAACAAAACACATGCTTTGACGCCTTTGAGTTATCTTGAATTTTGAAGATATTATCTATTCTATGAAGAAATCTTCAGAGTAAAGATGATACCAACAAGAATTTGTACTGTAGTGAAATATTATGAATTTATTCGTAGAAAACAAAACATGTTTAGACGACTATGGGGACATCTTGAATCTTGGAGACATAATCTATAGAAATATCTTCACATGCTGGCAAGCTCAATGTGAAGATTACACCATGATGACGTGATATTTGACTATATCTTGGTGTTCTGATCTACTGATCATGAGTGTACGTAGTAGCACTAAGGCCAGTTTCCGAGCTCGGGATTTAGCTACGTTCTAGACTTCAAACAGCTGGAGTCAGAAAATTAGCTTTCCGAAACGGGGCGTAGTCGCAGTTTTTACAACAATCTTTGTTCTTTTATTTCTATAATTGAAAACGTTTTTCCTTGACGAAATTAAACATTCTTAAATTATTCGAAATAACTAAAACTTCACACTATTTTCTCTTTATTTTATTTTGTGTTCAATTTTCTAGTTGTTCCGAAATTATTCAAACGTGATTATGACAATGACTACGCCTACGCCCCGTTTCGGAGAGCTAATTTTCTGACTCCAGCTGCTTAAAGTCCAGAGCTTAGCCAAATCCCGAGCTCGGAAACCGGCCTTAAATCTCAGAAAACACTGCGTCCGAACACTACTATACATTAATCAATATTTAAATCCAGATATTGACTTGATAGCTTAGATTAGCTTATAGCTTGACTTATAGCTTAGCTTAGGAGATAGTGTAAAGTTTTAGCTATTTCGAATAATTTTTGAATAATAACATTGATAAATATATGTGTCAACTAAGCCAAGTCTACAAGTCACAAATTTAATACTATTTTCAAGATTATTGATATACGATGTAACTTACTTTTCTCTTCATCATATCAAAATCCAAACTAGACTTTCATGGAGGTCAACCTTGATATGAATTTGCAGATGGAAAACGAAGAAACGTGATAATTTAAATGTTTCCACATGAAAACAATCAATTTCATGTCTGGAGGTTGTGAGTGCTGCAAATGAAAGAATAAGAATAAGGATTAGTTCATCTTGTTTTAGTGAGGGGATTGATATCTTCAATAGGAGAGATAAAAATATATTGGACGGAATTAGAATTTTTGGGTAAAATAAAGGAGACGGGGCCGCCGAAAGCAATGTATGAACAGGTAGAAGTTCTAGTGACCCTTCAGTGGTCGCCTATTGTTAATGAGTTTCGACATTTTCGTGGTCTTTTGTTAAGGATTCCACTCCGAGGAATAAATTGGTGGCTCAGTCTGATTACTTAAAGGCATTTTCAGCTGTAAACCAGTGGTAGCCTACATTGATTGCATAAACACACACATTACTCTCGATTATAAGTACAAATTTAGTCAAACTAGGAACTTATTATTTTTTTATGAAGATTTTTTAAGAAGACTTGTGCCTTGAACACACGCCGTACGCTTTCCATAAGCTTATGCTATAATTATCATACTATACATTATATTGAATTATTTGATAATATTATATTTATACAAATAAATAATATAATACGCATATCATCAGCCGATAAATAGCGCACGTGGTGTGTAACCACGAATTGTACGTAACTTAAATTAGTCTGTATACAGCTTGTGAGCAAGTTGACTTTCATCAAAATGAACCATTAGAAATAATTGAATAACAAGTACTTGAACACTGGATCTAGATTATAGTATAATTCTAGATTATAATAATAAAGTGAGAATACAAGTAACAGGTAAGGTGGAAAGTAATAGATGAGTCCCTACCAGCTAAAACTGCCTTCAAGAAAGCAGACGGGGCCACTCCGGCCACTAATAAGGGTAATGAAGCGAATTCAGAGGACAATAGAGTGTGATAGTCGAGATTTGCAGGATGGAGCTTTTTGGAACAATAGCCCAGTGTACAGGTAGCACGGCCCCGTCTCCTTTCTTTAACCCGTACTTTTAGTCCTCTCTTCCTTGATTCCAATTAAAACTCAATAAATATATTGTTACTAACCAATTGAATCAATTTTCAACTGTTGATCACACATTACATAATAAAATTTCATTCTAAAAAATAATAGTGTTTCATCAAAGATATTCTACAATATTTCAGGAATTGATTAAAAGGAGGAACTATCAGTTTGCTGAGTAAGATGAGTCATTCAGCCGGCTATGATGATATTTAATTAATTGTTCATATTGTATTTTAATTGATTAATGAATATCCAATAATGTTGAATCAACTACTAAAGATGATATCATTGAAAATTATTGCCTATTAAGAATGAATATTGTAGGTTATGTTGACAAGGAAACTTTTAAAGTTAGTGATTCAACTAATCTTACCAAATTGCATCTCTCATAGCAAACATTGTAATTACTTAGTATTACTATCAGTAAATTTCATATAATACTTTTTTCTTAGAATTTTATTCAACTATCACCAGAAACACGATCAAAAATTTGTCAACATCATATGAAATTATTTCCTAATCAATGTTTTAGTTCAGTCAGCTGTGGTTTGAAGTACTATGTAAGCTCATTGGAGACATGAAATACCATGTTTGTTCTCGAGCTCATAGGATAATACAGTATTTTTATCTCAACCAGATTAAATTTAATCCCTCAAATTCACGGAATTGAACAAACAGAAAACATGAACGAATTTATACAAAATGTATGCAAATATATTATTTGAAGATACACGAGTCCGAGAGAAACTGCATTACGTCAAGAGCATTGAGAGTGGATATTTTCAAACATATCTCAATTCTTGAAAATGCCAGGAGATGACGACTGCTTGAGAGTCTACGGACCAACAAAAGCTGCACAGATTGAAGACATGAATAATTTATTGGCAGAAAAAATGTAAGAGGAAACAGAATAGCGTGCCTTTTGCTAGTCCGGTGCTCCAATCTTCAGACCAGTCTCCGCCGAGAAAAATTGCAAGGAAGCGTGTTTACTGAAGCTGTAAGAAAATTTCACTTGGTCCGCTTCTCTTCTTTCCTCGACAAGAGAATGATACCGCCTTCAAAGGATTCATCTTACCCATTCATCTTTTGTGGTCGAGCCACTCATCTCCTCTTTGTTATAATCTTCCCCTTTTCCAATGTATCCTAACCTTCGGACGGTACTTACTCTTATTATCCATGGCTTTCCTTCAATGCTACTACTTCACAACGGGAAGAGGGAACAAGTCGTCCATTCATCAACATCCCCTCTCTAATATTTGTGGAAGATGTAGATCACTCCTTAGTGAGGAGCCTTCTTCATCAAGAGCTTATTAGGTCAAGTGTAAACCATCACTTCATGTAAATCATTACTGTTTTCTAGTTTTATTTTTAATATTCTCAAGTCGTCCATTCATCAACATCCCCTCTCTAATATTTGTGGAAGATGTAGATCAGTGAGTGTAGATCACTTCTTAGTGAGGAGCCTTCATCAAGAGCTTATTAACTCAAGTGTAAACCATCAATTCATGTAAATAAATCATCACTGTTCTCTAGTTTTATTTTTAATATACTTGTGTTACAGTGTATCACTTCATCAGTCAATTCTTTTGTAATGTCAATCAAATAGATATTAGAAAAAAAACATTTAATTCAAGAAAAAAGAGAAATTATTTGATACCTATGCTTATTTAGATGACGTCATAATTTGTGGAAATTCAAGAGAAGAACATGACACTAATCTTGAACGGTTTCTTGCAGCAGCTTCAAATAACTCACTTACTATAAACAAGGAGAAGAGTAAATTTTGTCAAAAGGAATAGACAGAAAGTTAGTAGACAGGAGGTTGATCACTCACAGGTGTAAGATTCGAAGTGGAGGGGGGAACGCCAGCGTGACGTCACGTGTAGTAAAAATGTGATGGAGTAACCACACTGAGCATACAGTTTATTCACTGTATCTTCAAATAAATCGTCGTTTATTGCCCTCAAGATTGACCTAGAACTTGAAAATTCTCCATACTTATAGCGAATGAATCACCGCTTCTAATGATGTTGTTAAATATTCCAAGTTCATTCAACTTGTACGAATAAAATGAAGTTGAAAGTTATTCAAGAATCTAAAAACGTGACAAGAAAAAGTTAATAAGCTGGAAAAGCGTTAGTAGACAACGTTATACTACTATAATTTCAGATGAAAAATATTGAAAAATTAATGCATTGCAATAAACCGATAAACCGATCCCGATAAATTTCGTTCATATAAAGGCACTGAAAACATGCTGGTATCGAGCACATGTTCTACGAGAATCAAAATATCTTATCCCCGAAATTCACAAGCTGATGTATAGCCAAACTACAAAATATAAACACGACCTAGAAGATGAAGAAACCTCAAGGGTTTGAAAAGGAAAGTTAGGAGGTGGGGTTTTTGCTCTTATATGGCAAAATGCTTGTATTATTTGAATGTTTTGATAATTATTGTAAGGCAGAAACAGAAAGCTTGCATGTCAGAAAATGTTTGTGTTATATAATTTGACTATATGTCACCGTATGATTTTCAAGAATGCGATATTTTGCCTACTCTGTACTACAGCCTACGTCACGGCTGCAGTTCCCACTCCAATTGCATTTCAACTAAAATACTATAAATGAGTGACCAACCTTCTGTCTACTAACTTTGGTCAAAAGGAGATACGTTTCCTAGGATTTTTAGTTGTAAACAAATCATTACGTCCAGATCCCGAACGCCTTGAGCCTCTACTTAATATGCCCCCACCTCCTAATCCCAAAACTCTTCAGAGAACTGTGGGCCTCTTCGCACATTACTCTCGATGGATACAAAATTTTTCAAGTAAAATTCATGCCTTGACACACTGTACGCTCTTCCCTCTTCAAGGAAAGGCCCTTGCAGCTTTTGAAGATCTTAAAAAACAGGTAGCTGCAGCTGTAATACATGTTTTTGATGAAGGAGGCATTCTCACTGTAGAGACTGATGCCTCAGATTTCTGCATAGCAGCAACACTATCTTACAATGAACGTCCTGTTGCATACTTTCCACGAATGCTAAACGAAAGTGAAAAACAACATTCATCAGTTGAAAATGAGGCATATGCCATTGTAGAATCTATTAGGAAGTAGCGTTATTACTTATCTGGTCATTCCTTTCAACTTATTACTGATCAAAAATCTGTTTCATTCATGTTCAGTAGCGCGGCAAGAGGCAAGGTGAAGAACGAAAAAATCATGAGGTGGCGCCTTGAGCTATCTCAATACACATATGAGATCATTTACCGACCTGGAAAAGAGAACATAACTGCTGACGCTCTTTCTCGAGCATGTGTGATAATGGGATGTAGCACATCAAAAAAGACTTGATAAAATATCATCAAGATCTCTGCCACCCCGGCATCACAAGATTTTTTCACTGGACTAAAGCTCATAACCTTTCATACTCGGTAGATGACATCAGAGAAGGCTGCATGGAATGCAAGATCTGCTCAGAGCTGAAGCCAAGATTCAACTGTTTCAAAGGAAAATTGATAAAAGCAAATCGGTCTTTTGAAAGGATTAACATTGACTTCAAAGGACCCCTGCCATCATCAACTAGAAACAAGTACATCCTCACTATTGTGGATGAATATTCGAGATTTCCCTTTGCCTATCCCTGTCGAGACATGTCATCAGAAACAGTCATTCGAAATCTCAATGACTTATTCACCACATACGGCTATCCTTCATACATACACACTGATAGAGGGACCAGTTTTCTATCAAAAAATGTCAAAGATTACTTAATGTCCAAGGGTGTAGCTACCAGTTCCACAACACCTTACAACCCTCAAGGTAATGGACAGGTGGAACGCTACAATGGAATAATTTGGAAGACAATCCGTTTAGCCCTACGGTCCAGGAACATGGATACTTCTCACTGGGAAGAGGTACTCTTTGAATCACTAAGCAGCATTCGCTCGCTTCTCTGCACGACCATCAATTGCACACCTCACGAGCGAATGTTCATTCATCCTCGTAATCCCACATCTATGACAAACTTGCCTTCCTGGCCGATCAACGCCAAGGAGGCATGGATGAAGACCTTTGTAAGACGCAGTAAGCATGATCCTGAAGTTGAAAAGCTAGGAATTATTCATTTGAACCCTCATGTCGCTCAAGTAAGACTTTCTGATGGAAGAGAAGTTTCTGTCAACATTCGTAGATTGGCCCCGGTAGGTTCCACTACTGCATGGGAGGGAAGAATGATATGATAATCATTATGTCATAAATCAGTTGTTTGAATTATTCTAAATCATCAGAAAGTTTGTTATTTAATCTCAGTTTATTTTAGTCAATAAAATTGTAATAAATAGAGGACCATTGAAGAGCTAGAATAATGGCTTTTATTGACTAGAATAAACTGAGATAAAATAACAAACTTTCTGATGATTTAGAATAATTCAAACAACTGATTTAAAACATATGATTATCATATCACTATGTTTTCAACCTGAAATAGAGGTCATGAGATGTAGCAAACATCTTGAAACATATCGTGGGCTCTGTCATAATGTACTAGCAGGTAACCCGTGCTTCGCAAGGGTCTATTTGAAAATTTGACGTAATGAAATCTAGAAGAATTAAAAATAGGCCTATAGAACCCACGGTTTATTTAGAATTTATATGCAGCATTTCATGTAAATCAGTCCAGTAGTTCAGACGCGATGATGCGTCAAACATAATTTTCCTATCCTTTACATGTGTATACGTGTTTAAGCCAGCTCTTTCCTTTATTATAGTATAGAAGATGATGAATAGATGGATGATATATAAGAATATAAATATTAAAGGAAATAAATGAAATGAATGAGAATACATTTTGAAAGGTTTGAGATATCGATGTGCGGTTTTCACCATACCTTTTCTCTAGAAATCCTATATCGGAAAATGACCACATTTCAAATTCAATTAAAAAAAGAAGTTGGATTCAAAATGGCGGTTCCAAAATGGCGGAGAAAATTTGTGTGCGACGGAAAATCTGTTTTTATCATTTGGAAAGGATCCCCAATCATACCTATCTTCTAATTTCCCTTCTAAGAGAAATGTTCTGCTGCTTCCATACAACAACTGGAAGTATGACAAATAATTGAAAACTTGACAAACTGAAAACTTCATGTAATCAAATATTGAAACATTTAAAATAGGTCTATAACCATCCTCGGTTAAGCAAGAATCTATATGCAAAATTTCAAGATAACCGGTCCAGTAGTTCAGACGTGATGATGCGACAAACATAATTTTCCTATACTTTACACCTGTATACGTGTATAATCCAATTCTTTCCTTTATTATAGTATAGAAGATGATAGATGGATGGATGATCATTGTTATTTTACTAAAAAATAGAATAAGTTGAGTAGTTTCCCTTTCAGAGGGAGTTTTTACTATCCACAAAACTCATTTCTCATTTGAAGATATAACGAAAAGGTGTATATGACCTTTTTTTTTGTTCAGCTTGCCAAAATACCCCTCATTACAATATTAAAATTTTCGACTGACTGTACAGTGAGTCAGTCATTCTATCAGGGCTTGAATAATTTTAGAATTTTAATTTAATAAAAATGGAAGAGAATAATTTATTTTTGTAAATACCAACACCTTTATTCGAAGACATATTATTAACTGCATGCGTTTTCATATTGCCGATACAGAATTGATGAAACTATAGACGTTTACTTAGCACTTTGTCTCAAAAAACTGTTCTAGCTGAAAAATTATTATCCATAACACGTGTATGCATTTCATTGCATCAGGAAAACGAAGTTTCAAAACTATGTTTTTCTAAACAGAGATGTTTTTGAGATAATTTCTTTGATGCAGCTGATTCACATTCACCATATTATTATACAGAGTTTGTGAAAATGAAAATATTTAATTATTATCAATAGAATACTATTATTATATTTATAATAAAACTATTTTCATTATTATTAAAAATATCTATCAATTATCAAATCAATATTATTGAGGTTAAGTGGTATCAGGTAGAAAGCAATAATAGAAACAGATGTTCCTTTTTTAATTTCAACCATATGATTTGGTGATTTTTTTATTTTGTCATGAATATTTTTTATATATGGTTATTTTTAGAATCTATGTGCAAAATTTGGAGATCTAAATCATTCCCGTTTTTCCGGTATGCAATACACAAGTTGACATGTTTTGATGCGAACAAACGAACACACGAACAAACACAACTCTACTCTCTCTTATTATATAGATGGAATGATGTTTGATGTTAATATATATATATAAAATCGAAATGGCACTCACTCACTGACTGACTGACTGACTGACTCACTCACTCACTCACTCACTCACTCGTATAACTAAAAATCTACCGGACCAAAAACGTTCAAATTTGGTAGGTATGTTAAGTTGGCCCTTTAGAGGCGCACTAAGAAATCTTTTGGCAATATTTCAACTCTAAGGGTTGTTTTCAAGGGTTTAAAGTTCGTCTGTTAGCATGTATATTCTTCTTCTCCCAATCTCTTAATTATAATTGAAATTTCCATATCATATGTTACTATAGAACTATAATCTAGATAGAGTACCTCTTCGAAACAGTTGTTAACTGGCAACTAAATTAATAATTTTGTCAGGTTGGCATTAAGTTGAGTTGACTTTGTTAGGTTGGCACCAAGTTGAAGATTTAAATGCATTTATCGCGGAAAAATTGATTGGGCACTGCTACTTCAATCCTGGGAATGTTATATTACTAGCAGTGAGGCTCGCTTCGCTCGCCATATCCGTTTAGCCAGCCGTTTAGTCTGGACCCCCGACTGGATTGTCCTAACATTATGATAAAAATGCCCAAATGAAAAATGCAGGCTAGCGAAGCGAGCCTGCTGATCTCATTCTTGGACGATCCAGTCGGGGGTCCAGGGGGCGGAGCCCCCTGGCTAGACGGGTATGGCGAGCGAAGCGAGCCTGACGGCTAGTATTATAATATGTAAATAATTCTATGGGATAATCTCAACTGAAAAAAATCACCAAATCTAATTAGTACAGATAATTCTAAGAAAATATAAAGGACATCATTCAAAGGCAGGTGTTGAATTAAGCCATTTATTTCCACTTTAAATATTCAAGTAAAAGCTACACAGTTGCATAAAAATTCACTTTCTCAATATCTTTATTAAATTAATCACAACAGGATGCCGGTGTATTTTCGTGAGCAGGAGGAGGAAATCATCGAGAGGGAAATTCATGAAAGGCTTGTGGTTTTTGTTAATAAATTTCTACATTTTGACACACGACACTTTGACTTATTTTTGCTCGGTCAACTATAACTATTTGATTTGGTTCAAGTAATTTTTGAATCATCGAAAACTTATGAACGATGATTCTCCAAAAAATGTACAATATCGGTGCTAGATTCCATTAGATTTAAAAGGTAGGTTATCTATTGAGCTACGGTCTTTCCAACTCAGTTTCGCACAAAACTCCAGCGAGAGGCAGCCACTTAAAACCCATCTAATTCATCTAATTCAACGTTAATTGCATTGAAATCCAATTTGTAAGTTCTTTACTTGTCAAAAAACATTTCCTGTAAGAAAAAACTATAAAATTCTGCACAATTTGGATGAAAAGTATTAATATAAGTTGCACTTACGAGATTTCGTGTACAGAAAAGCTTAATGTAGTTGTACATTCTCACGCTAGATAGCGCTGGTAGTGAATATGATACAAACCACGTGATACTGTATCAATAGGCAAGCAACACAATGCAATAGATTCTGGAGTATATTAGAATCCAGAGTATAAATTCTATGAAATCGCATGTCTTGCTGTTCTTAGGGTATTGGTATATTTCAGGGAAACAATATTCAACAGGATATTAGCCGATTATTGCTCTAGAAATGACAGATATGGTATTTTGTTTGCACAATGCAATAGATTCTGGAGTATATTAGAATCCAGATTATAAATTCTATGGAATCGCAAGTCTTGCTGTTCTTAGGGAATTGGTATGTTTCAGGGAAACAATATTCAACAGGATATCAGCCGATTATTGCTCTAGAAATGACAGATATGGTATTCTATTTGCAGAACAGTACTTAATGAAAAATTGAAATACTTGCTATCTCGCTTTGCTCTGTTGTCAGATCGTCCTTTAACAATAAAGAATTGATAATTAATGAACAAAATATTCCATCTTAATAATGAAAATCCATTATGAAATTATTGAAAAATATAATTGATGATTTAAAACGAGAATGGACAGTTAATATAATATTACATTAATAAACCTGTATCAGCTACTGTTTATAGAAGGCATTGACAAGACAGAGGTTCGGCAAACTTAATCTCCCATCTTTCTCCACTGCCATTATAACGTGGACTCCACCATACTCAGAAAAGAAAAGTATGAGAATATTGTCCGAAAAACTTGTGACAAGTGCTTCCTAGCTTGAACATGGCAGCTCCTAATTTCTAATCTATAAATGCACACGGAAATACCTAAGGAGAGATTCCTTTCGATCTGGCAGCATTGCTGGAATGGGTAATGTTGATGTTGCTAAATGCTGACAATCTCGAATCAGGAAATAGTTGCAGTGTGTTGGGGTTGAGGAATGGGATGGCGAAAATAATTTCCTTAAACCAGGTTAAAGACTTAAACCAGGTTAAAGCTGCTGAATTTGCAAAGTTACACTAAATTACGATATTATTAGTGATTAATCACCAATTTCCCTCTAGAACCTCAACAATACCATTATTTTCTACATTTTTACGCAAGTTCTGTTCATGGATGAAATAAGATTTCTTTATTTATGTATGTTACAATATTTACTGGATTATACACTAACTTACATTAAATTACGATAATGCTACTTATTCAACGAATTTTACAAAGTATAAATAATTAATCAATGAGAATAAAAATTAAATGCAATTAGAATAACAATAATATAATAATGTGATGTTACTTCATAAATCGGCCGTGTTTCAACAAATAATTGTCGATTCTCTGAGAAGGATATAAAATATCCTTCCCATTAACACACGACTGGGTTGTGATGAATTAGAGCTGTTGGGAATTATAACTCGAAGTATTGTTCGAAATAAGAAAATAAGAAACTCTAATTAATAAAGTAAAAAACTAGTTGATTTGAATCTTACAATTATGGGATGAATGAATGAAATTTGAATCAGTAATAGTGAATACAATAGTGCATTGATAATTATAATTAGATAAATGGAACAAACGTAATAGGGTAGGATTTAAATTGAAGTTTTGGAAATTGATTGAGTAATATTGACAATATAGAATAGAATGACTGCCTTCATTTTATACCTGGGAGGGCGAAGTTAGGGCGCAGTCGGCCCTCTCTTACACTTAACAGTTCAACAAATAAACGTGATGTGTTTGAGTAGATACAATAATAGAGAACAGAAAATCTTGAGATGGGATGATGAATATGTATTATGTAGAATGGAGATGGGATGTGGAAAATGGATGAATGAATGGAAAAGAAGGGAAATTAGAATATTTATCATGCAGTGCTCTAGGGTTGGACAGACTCAGTCATTTTCTCTATAAGATACTTTTTCAAAGACAGGATGAAGCCCGCTCGGCTCTCAATGCATCTAATAGAGTTGGGAAGTTTATTCCTATTATTTAACGAAAATCCTAAATGAATGCTGTGAATCACTCCTGCAGACATTGACAACAGGGTTGACAGCTAGATGGAAATTTGATGAGAACTACTATGGAAGTTTATTCCATTCACGACAAGGAACGATTTGGAATAGATAGTGGAATAGATAGTGGATGGAGACTACTGGATCACTAAATTACGATATTATTTGTAATTAATTACCAATTATCCTCAAGAACCTCAACAATAAACAGCATTATCAACAATTATCATCACAACTGGGAGAGCTCTAGGTTCAGAACAATAATTGAACCACACCTTCTGCCAAACTCCAGTTGTTTGACATAACACACAACATCCCTTGGTGTGTGAAGACAAAGGTATTTTATAAGCCGGTTTGTTTGGTTGGATATGTCAAGTATTTCTGGTCGGTTTGTGTTTGAGGAGGTTGTTTTCGATGGGGGGGGGAAGGTGTAAGGAAGGAGAAGAGGAGAATAATATATGAGAAGATAGAAGCAATAAAGGCAACCACAAGAAGACAAACATGAGTGTTAATAAAGTTCAGTCGATGAGGTCTTGTGTTTGGTACGTTGTTTTTTGGGGGGTGTAAAGGGGGTAGAATTAGGAGGGGTAAGAAGGGGTGCCAAGGAAGAGCCCCCTCCCCCCAACAAGTGGAGTGCGGAAAGCAATAACACAGGTTGTGTAACCACAGCCACTGTACAGTGCACCCCCACCCTCTCCAGGCCAACGTCTTCCCATGTGATTATCAACTGCAGAACGTGTGTGTTTTCCACGGTTTTCCAATGCAGGCTGTTGACCGATCAAAGAGAAAATAAGTGTACAATGAGGGGAATGATGATGATGATGATGATGATGATGATGATGATGATGATGATGATGATGATGATGATGATGATGATGATAGAATGAAAATAGGTGGGAAACAGAGAAAAAAATATGGGTTTAAAGAGAAAATATGCGAACAATGGCGAGATTATAGAAGAAATATATAAGTAAAAAGAGAGATTAGTTGATTGATTGAGTACTTTATTCATGTAGATAACAATATATACTGGCTTGAACACTTATATACGAGGAGGGGCTCAATATATATTTACGGAGCCTCGTACAATAGCTTACAATACAGCAAAATTATAGATGAATTTACATAATATTTTTAGGTGACTAAGGCCGGTTTTATCAGAATAATTATTATGTACTTTGATGGAAGTGGGGTACACAGAGGTAGTATTGATGGTGAATGCAAGTGGCAATAAATTGCAGAAAAGTGTTTTCACTTTGTAATGTTGTTAGTTTCCGATGCAGGTCGCTTCAAACATGTTTCAATAAATTGAGAAGAAGTTACATTACATACATTGAGATGTCTTCACATCTTGAAAAATACTCTTTTTGCTTTTTGTTGGAAAAACAGAATTCACTTTCATTCCATTTTCAAACAATTCATTCACTTTCTATTATTTTTCTAAATAAAATAGATATCAATTGGATAAGTGAATGCATTTTTATAAAGCATACATATATTATGAGCCTATATACTATCAAGTAGTATAGATATCGTATTGAGAGTATCGTAAGTATGAAAATATTATCATCACATATCCGATATCAAACATTTTATTGAATAATACCAAATAGCCAATCATTGAGGAGTAAATTCAACCATTTGGTAACAAAAGCATAACGACAAAGAACATTTTGAAAGGTCCTTAATGTCGGGAATGTCAGTGAATTGGATGTAGAAAATCGATAATTCATTCATTTTGTACGAATAGTTCATAACATAAAGAAGTGATAATGATAAATTTCAATAATTTACTGAGAAAAAAATGATAACTTCCAATAATTTACTGAGAAAAGAATAATAAATAATAGGCAGCTTTTGTTTTTCAACCCATCCAATGCTGCTACCTATTGACAGAGTTTGGAATTAAAGACAGTCGACCAATCAGGAAAGAGAGGGCAGAGTTGAGAATATGACCCATCATATTGTGATGCCATCTACTGGCGCAATTCTGAGTCAGATTACAAACTATTTCTCTTCTATTCTGAGAGAAACGAGAAAAATGGGAAGAGAATTTTCAACTATCTATTCATTTGATGTAGAGAAAGGCTCAAAGGAAACTTCCAGTACGAGCCTCGAAATTACTACAGCCTGGTTTTCATTAGTAGGGTTAGTAGTAGAGTTCCCTGGGCAAGTACTAACTATCTTGTGAACTCTCCCAATGTAAAAGGTTCATAGTAGAGTAGAGTCATGGTAGAGTACTAGTTTTTAGTATAGTAAAGTGGGATAGCACCGTGGGATAGTACTCCACTAGTACTACCACTTGCCTTCCTCTACCAACGCTTTTCACTCTACTCTACCACTACTATGCTAATGAAAACAGTCTCGAGCTAGTAGAGAAGAGAAGTACCGTAAGCTATCAAGCTTAAGAAGTATTGTTATCATCAAAAAGTATTTATTCTTTAAAATTTATTAAGTAGTGTTTAATAAGTAGTGTTGATTTATTAAAAAATATTGACATTCTAAGGTTAGTTCTGTTCACTAGACAACACACTTCAGCTACTATTCCTCAATTATTGTAGTGGAATCAGTT
Organism: Nilaparvata lugens; assembly: GCF_014356525.2. Lineage (NCBI taxonomy): Eukaryota > Metazoa > Arthropoda > Insecta > Hemiptera > Delphacidae > Nilaparvata > Nilaparvata lugens. The sequence goes on from NC_052508.1 coordinate 13,380,363, forward strand.
ACTCGACCAAGTAGAGTAGAGTTAGCTCGGTAGAGTTAGTATGCCACTAACTCTTCTAGTGGAAATTAGGCTTTTGAGAGGAGAACCAGAATAAGAAGGAGGAACTGAAATTAATGGTCAAATGGATTGATTAATTTTCAAGAATGTAATTCTGTAGAAAGTAATAAAATATTCTCTGAACACAGAAAACTATCCCAATCAATGGGTAGATTCAAATTAGCAACCGTTCATAGATACAACATTCTTATCAATCTATATTATTTGGTATGAACTCATTATTGATCTATAAGAATATAAATATGGTTCTTGGAGAATTCTCTCAAATCATCATCAGAAAAAAATTTGAAATCATTTTTCTGAGTAAAGATATTGTTGGGAAAGATTGCAGAGGAAGAGTCTGATAGACGAATCTAAGTGAAACAAGCCAGGTTTCATCTCATTTATTCGCCAGATATGAGAAAGAGGGTAATGTTAGTGTAAAGGGGCTCCGACATGAACCTCTTACTGTATGCAAATTCTGCAACTACTCCCTAGGGCTGAGAATGACTCCGTCTTGGATGTGTTCACAATTACTTTCAGCCGCACTTCCCAGATTCCCTAGGTATCTTCCCTTCTTTTTCCCTCTCTCTCACACTCTCTCTTCATCCACATCCTCAACCCCTCTCTTTCCTCCTAATCCATAATTTTCATCACCACTCTCTCTCTTCCTCTTCATCCATTTCCTCATCTCCTCTCGCTTCTTCTTCCTCCTCATCCATATCCTCATCCCCTCTCACTACCTCTTCCTCCTCATCTCCTCTCTCTCCCTAACCATATCCTCGTCTTTATCCTCATTATCCTCATCCTAGCCCAGCCTAGCCTGTTAATGCTGAGCTCTAGCTCAGATAATAAACCACTACTCTCGTCCACAACACGTTTTCTAGGTCTTCTTCATTCAAATGAGAAATATAACTTTTTAACAACTTAAATGATACCACAAACAAACCTATTGTGGAATTCATGTTCAAAAGTCAGCAGCTGATCAACTTTGATTTGTTATAATAATCGTCTGTCATCGTACAGTACATATAAAGATGCGTACAGACTTTCGCTCTGCTCCGCAACCTAACGTCACTCCAGCAGAGCGATTGATGATAGACCGGGGAGCAAGAGTGGTTCGACCGGGGAACGCGAGAAGATCTAACATCTTCCGTAACGTTAATGATCGGTGCGACTGCCGAGCGGGGGCGGAGCGATTGTAGTGCGATGGAGAAACGAGGGCGGTATGAGGGCGGAGCGTGCTCGGTGCGGGTTGGAGGCGCGTATATGTGTACGCAGCTTAACTGAAACCTCTTCTAGAGTTGTGTCATTGCCAATCTCATTGTTTCAGCAGAGACAATTTTATAATGAGATTCACGTTATAAAGTGAACACCTGCTTGACATTGATTTGTTATATACCGTGTCCCACGAAAAGGTTCACACTTTTAATATTATATCACGTGCCCATTCATGTGCCGAACTTTTTTAAATTTTACACAGTTTACAAAGTAGGTTATAATAATATTCTAGGAAAATTTCAGCTCCCTAACCTTCGTAGACACAAAATGGCGGCATATTGAAAATCTTACCAATTCGCTTCCTATAAAAATTACTTTCATGAGTAATTATCTGATTTTTTCACTTCCTTGCGGAAGTCTTGGCTCATTTGATGGTACCAGAAATGGATCAAGCAATCTTCCAACAAGATCCACCTCATTTCGCAAATAATCATGTCAAGCATGCAATTACTAAATGACGAACGTCATGGCCATTGGATTGGTCGTGGAAGTGATTTTTTAGATTGGCCACCCCGATCATCAGATTTCACTGTTTTTGACTTATATTTATGAGGTTACTCGAAGGGAAAAGTTTATACCCATAGCTTCAATAATGATGAGGAACTTAACGGACAATAGAAGAGGAATTTCTCCTCTTCTTTTGAGGTTTCTTTGTAAGAGCTTACGAATAATTTCTGAAGCGCTGTTATCAGTGTGTTGCTGTGGATGTATTTCAATTATTTGAATTATTTTGGACTTTGAGGTTTTCTATTGCGCTACGTTCTATTTTTTTATTTAAAAGTCATATTGCCCTAAAGTTCATCAACAAAAATATTTCATAAAACCAAAAACACCTTTTTAATATTCTTCAATTATCGTTTTTCAATATGCCGCCATTTCGTTTCTACGGAGGTTAGGGAGTTGAAATTTTCCCATAATATTTTTAGAACCTATTTTGTGAACTGTGTAACATTTAAAAAAGTTTGGTGCAGGAATGGGCACGTAATATAAAATCAAATATGTAAACTTCTTCGTGGGACACTGTATACTTGTCTGTCATTATACAGAACCTATAATTATTATCGATGCCTATTCCATTGGGTATTCACTTTCAACATCATTTCGTAAATGAAGAGCTCGTTTCCAAAACCCACTAAGTCCAAAATTATCAAAATTGAGTTATCATATGATTCTGATCTCATTTTTTGAGAGCTATCTATCTATCCTACTGTTATTTTCCTAATCCCACTATTTACATTGTTATAAGAGTATAAAAAGTAGAATTTTTTCCAAACCCAAGCTTAGTCCATGAACAATGTTTTCCAAATGCCACTGTGTGAAGAGCAATGGTTCTTCGCATGCGCGCCACCATCACGCATGCGCACCAGACCAAATAGCACACAACGCCTATAGTGAGGTCCACGTTATAATGACAGTATTTGATCAACTTTGGTTTTGCTATCCTTGTCTATCATTTGACAAAGCCGGAGATACTATCCTTTTCCAGGTTCACAACGATGCCAATTATGTTTTTGACAGTATAGAAAAAATATAATTAATTAATGCAGAGAATCGGCATCGTTATTCTCCTATCTTTATCTACTGTCATTATAACGTGGACCTCACTATACAGCATAGCACAAACCACTCGATGATGAAGAAGAGCCCTTCCTGTAATTTCATTTGAATAAATTTTTATATTTGGACTTTATCGTTTTCCTCTTCGATTCACTCACTCTTCAAAATATTATTTTTCTTTCAGTATTATTTTTTCATTTTTTTAAAAATAAAACTCATTGTCTTTAATTTTCAAAGATAGCAGAAATATTCTGATTCATTCTGCATCATTCTGCAACATTCAAGATTTTACACAAACGGTATAAATATTATGAAGAAGAGCCCTTCCTGTAATTTTTTTATATATTAGACTTTATCAGTTCGCTTGATAATCAATTCACTTTTCAAAACTATTTTTTGTTCACTATTATTTTTTATGTTTTTGAAATAAAACTAATTGTCTTTCATTGTACTTATTTATTGTAGCTCTACACTATCCTGATTTTTGATAATGATGATTCATGTGAAAAATCTATTTTAGTCCTTTTTCATAGATTAACTCTCAAGATATATTATTTTTCTGTCATTTGGAGTGGGTTATGAGGAATTTGTATGTCTTAAAACCCTCAATAAAAATTATTCTTGAAAGTCTTGTTCATTTGCAATGCATTAAGAGTCCATGAAAGAGTGTCTTATGTTTTCCAAACTCATCTAAGTCCAAACATTTTTTCCTAACTCCACTACGTCCATGGACTTAGTTGGTGTTTGGAAAAAAACCGTTGCAAATTTATTAATATCTCATTTAAAATTTAAGTCATTCATATATTTTTATGTTTATTATCATAAGGAACATAGTTGGTAATAGAAAAAAGCTACTTCCTAGAATAATATGAATTGGAACAAAAAATCGTTCTACTGAAAAATTGTGATTTTGGACATAGTGGTTTTTGGAAACGACCTCTTCAAATATAAAATCACGTATATAAAGGCACAGGTAATATAAAATCAAACGTGTAAACTTCTTCGTTGGACACGTTATACTTGTCTGTCATTAGACAGAACCTATATTATCGATGTCTATTCCATTGGGTATCCACTTTTATCATTTCCTACCTTCAATACTATATTGTTCAATAAAGTATGTGAGACAGTTCCATAATACGTCAGTGATGTACTGTAAAACACATACGAGTATAATGACGTCTAGTGATGTATGAAAGCTATAAATGATGAAGTTAAACATCATAATTCGCTGATGATCCATATAACGAGACAGTAACAATAATGAAACTGTCCGAATAAGGCAGACTTCCGACATCGGTCATTCTTCAAGATAACCACAGCACGAGTCGTTATCTCCGTACTGTCTTCCCTTAGCTGGAGGTCCATTGTCGTAGCTCAATCTCTCTCATTCACCAATTTCCCGCTTATGAATTATTCAACCCGGTCGTCAAGCTGGAAAAGAATGGGACTTGCTGCTCCATACAGAGATGGCTTCCGATCAATTGTGTATGGGCCTACTGAGATCCACCTTCAAACTGTCATCGTTCCTTATAAACAACACCGATACTCCTCCATTCAACCGATGCTGTCACTTCTAAATGAATCTCTCTCCTACTTCAAACTGTCAGTAATCCTCATTTAAAACACCCACACTTCTCCATTCAACTAATGGTGACAGATTGTAGTGAGTCTGACTATGGGATCCCTGCTTTCTTTGGCAGAGATCTATTTGGGGATTGAAGACATCTCAGGATAGATTGGCCGGCACAAGTCATCGCTGCAGTTTGGATGCTGCATCAGCTTAACGGGAATGCTGTTGTGGGTTCTTGACAATGAACGATCATTGAATGATTCATAATCATAGAATTGATTTTTTAGATTGGCCACCCCGATCATCAGATTTCACTGTTTTTGACTTAATTTATGAGGTTACTCGAAGGGAAAAGTTTATACCCATAGCTTCAATAATGATGAGGAACTTAACGGACAATAGAAGAGGAATTTCTCCTCTTCTTTGAGGTTTCTTTGTAAGAGCTTACGAATAATTTCTGAAGCGCTGTTATCAGTGTGTTGCTGTGGATGTATTTCAATTATTTGAATTATTTTGGACTTTGAGGTTTTCTATTGCGCTACGTTCTATTTTTTTATTTAAAAGTCATATTGCCCTAAAGTTCATCAACAAAAATATTTCATAAAACCAAAAACACCTTTTTAATATTCTTCAATTATCGTTTTTCAATATGCCGCCATTTCGTTTCTACGGAGGTTAGGGAGTTGAAATTTTCCCATAATATTTTTAGAACCTATTTTGTGAACTGTGTAACATTTAAAAAAGTTTGGTGCAGGAATGGGCACGTAATATAAAATCAAATATGTAAACTTCTTCGTGGGACACTGTATACTTGTCTGTCATTATACAGAACCTATAATTATTATCGATGCCTATTCCATTGGGTATTCACTTTCAACATCATTTCGTAAATGAAGAGCTCGTTTCCAAAACCCACTAAGTCCAAAATTATCAAAATTGAGTTATCATATGATTCTGATCTCATTTTTTGAGAGCTATCTATCTATCCTACTGTTATTTTCCTAATCCCACTATTTACATTGTTATAAGAGTATAAAAAGTAGAATTTTTTCCAAACCCAAGCTTAGTCCATGAACAATGTTTTCCAAATGCCACTGTGTGAAGAGCAATGGTTCTTCGCATGCGCGCCACCATCACGCATGCGCACCAGACCAAATAGCACACAACGCCTATAGTGAGGTCCACGTTATAATGACAGTATTTGATCAACTTTGGTTTTGCTATCCTTGTCTATCATTTGACAAAGCCGGAGATACTATCCTTTTCCAGGTTCACAACGATGCCAATTATGTTTTTGACAGTATAGAAAAAATATAATTAATTAATGCAGAGAATCGGCATCGTTATTCTCCTATCTTTATCTACTGTCATTATAACGTGGACCTCACTATACAGCATAGCACAAACCACTCGATGATGAAGAAGAGCCCTTCCTGTAAATTTCATTTGAATAAATTTTTATATTTGGACTTTATCGTTTTCCTCTTCGATTCACTCACTCTTCAAAATATTATTTTTCTTTCAGTATTATTTTTTCATTTTTTTAAAAATAAAACTCATTGTCTTTAATTTTCAAAGATAGCAGAAATATTCTGATTCATTCTGCATCATTCTGCAACATTCAAGATTTTACACAAACGGTATAAATATTATGAAGAAGAGCCCTTCCTGTAATTTTTTTATATATTAGACTTTATCAGTTCGCTTGATAATCAATTCACTTTTCAAAACTATTTTTTGTTCACTATTATTTTTTATGTTTTTGAAATAAAACTAATTGTCTTTCATTGTACTTATTTATTGTAGCTCTACACTATCCTGATTTTTGATAATGATGATTCATGTGAAAAAATCTATTTTAGTCCTTTTTCATAGATTAACTCTCAAGATATATTATTTTTCTGTCATTTGGAGTGGGTTATGAGGAATTTGTATGTCTTAAAACCCTCAATAAAAATTATTCTTGAAAGTCTTGTTCATTTGCAATGCATTAAGAGTCCATGAAAGAGTGTCTTATGTTTTCCAAACTCATCTAAGTCCAAACATTTTTTCCTAACTCCACTACGTCCATGGACTTAGTTGGTGTTTGGAAAAAAACCGTTGCAAATTTATTAATATCTCATTTAAAATTTAAGTCATTCATATATTTTTATGTTTATTATCATAAGGAACATAGTTGGTAATAGAAAAAAGCTACTTCCTAGAATAATATGAATTGGAACAAAAAATCGTTCTACTGAAAAATTGTGATTTTGGACATAGTGGTTTTTGGAAACGACCTCTTCAAATATAAATCACGTATATAAAGGCACAGGTAATATAAAATCAAACGTGTAAACTTCTTCGTTGGACACGTTATACTTGTCTGTCATTAGACAGAACCTATATTATCGATGTCTATTCCATTGGGTATCCACTTTTATCATTTCCTACCTTCAATACTATATTGTTCAATAAAGTATGTGAGACAGTTCCATAATACGTCAGTGATGTACTGTAAAACACATACGAGTATAATGACGTCTAGTGATGTATGAAAGCTATAGATGATGAAGTTAAACATCATAATTCGCTGATGATCCATATAACGAGACAGTAACAATAATGAAACTGTCCGAATAAGGCAGACTTCCGACATCGGTCATTCTTCAAGATAACCACAGCACGAGTCGTTATCTCCGTACTGTCTTCCCTTAGCTGGAGGTCCATTGTCGTAGCTCAATCTCTCTCATTCACCAAATTTCCCGCTTATGAATTATTCAACCCGGTCGTCAAGCTGGAAAAGAATGGGACTTGCTGCTCCATACAGAGATGGCTTCCGATCAATTGTGTATGGGCCTACTGAGATCCACCTTCAAACTGTCATCGTTCCTTATAAACAACACCGATACTCCTCCATTCAACCGATGCTGTCACTTCTAAATGAATATCTCTCCTACTTCAAACTGTCAGTAATCCTCATTTAAAACACCCACACTTCTCCATTCAACCAATGGTGACAGATTGTAGTGAGTCTGACTATGGGATCCCTGCTTTCTTTGGCAGAGATCTATTTGGGGATTGAAGACATCTCAGGATAGATTGGCCGGCACAAGTCATCGCTGCAGTTTGGATGCTGCATCAGCTTAACGGGAATGCTGTTGTGGGTTCTTGACAATGAACGATCATTGAATGATTCATAATCATAGAATTGATTTATCATCGTTGAATGAGTCATCATCATAAACAGTTTTCTGATTGTTGCAGTTTAGGAGTTGCATCAGCTTCAATAAGAGAAAGATGTTTTGAGTTTAGCACAATCGATCTCTGAATCTTCATTATAACAAGTCAATCTGCAAAACACCAAGCACATTTTTTGTTGTGTTCCAGCCGATTATTACATAGCTTGAAGTGGACCTGAAGTGGACCTGAATAGCCCTTGAAATAAAGTGAGTATTTCAAAGATGTAGCCGTCATATCTCCTATTATCTTTTTACTTTCCTTGCCCTATTACCATAGGTAAGGAAAGTACCTATTGCTTTCCAAAAAAAATTAAGGTACCCCAATTTCTTAATTTCTATACGTTTCAAGGTCCCCTGAGTCCAAAAACATGATTTTTGGGTGTTGGTCTGTGTGTGTGTATGTGTGTGTGTGTGTGTGTGTGTGTGTATGTGTGTGTGTGTATGTGTGTGTGTGTGTGTATGTGTGTATGTCTGTGAACACGATAACTCCATTCCTAATTGAACGATTGACTTCAAATTTTATACTCAAGGTCCTTATACCATAAGGATCCGACAATAGGAAATTCAATGAAATTCAATTCAAGATGGCGGAAAAAATGGCGGATAATTACTAAAAAACCATGTTTTTCACGTTTTTCTCGAAAACGGCTCTAACGATTTTCTTCAAATTTATACCATGGATAGCTACTTATAAGCCCTATCAACTGACATGAGTCTCATTTCTGGGAAAATTCCAGGAGCTCTGTAATATTCTTGAGAAAAATGGCGGATAATGACTAAAAACTCATGTTTTTCACGGTTTTCTCGAAAACGGCTTCAACGATTTTCTTCAAATTTATACCATAGATAGCTATTCATAAGCCCTATCAACTGACATGAGTCTCATTTTTGAGAAAATTGCAGGAGCTCCGTAATATTCTTGAGAAAAATGGCAGATAATTACTAAAAAACCATGTTTTTCACGATTTTCTCAAAAATTACTTGACCGATTTTTTTCAAATTCATACCCTGTATAGTTATTTATCAGCTCTATCAACTGGCATGAGTCTTTTCCCTGGAAAACTAATGGGGGGTCCACCTCATCCTTGAGAAATGGACGTTGTAACCTCCTTCTAGTGCATGAGGTAGGTAGGTAGAGCAGTTTATTAAAAGAACACAGTAATAGTCTAGATATTTCATCTGTAGAACAGCTGTTTTGACGACTTTTGAAAAAAATCATCGAATTTCACAATTTACACAAAGGAAAAAGTACTCTGAAAAAATTATTTATACACATAATATACAGTAGTCTGATCGTAGTTGCAAATATTTTGCCGCCAATCGTCATTATGTTATTCCCCTAAATTATTCTCGTCTAAGAATGAGGCTTACAGTTCAATGTGCAAGGAAAGTTGTGTGAGTGTACCACAGCAGATTTTTTCGTTGGGGCTACTCTTGAGTAGAAATAAAAAATAGAAATCCAATTACCTTTTTTCAAATAGTTTTTTCACGACATGTTTCGGCCATGATGCAAAAGCATGATGATGAGATTCTTGTAATGAAATTTTAGTAAGTTTATTCAATTACTTGATAATGGCATCATTGCCGAAACATGTCGTAAGTAGACAATTTAAATAAGGTGTACTTAGATTTTTATTTCTCACTCCTAATATTTATCCATGCTAAGCCGGTTTGAAATTGACAGATTATTTAGCATAGGGATATACGTCGGTTATGTCATTCAAAAGACGTATTTCAAGCTATGCTACGACAGTGTGAAATAGCCTTATACATTATTTTCAATTTTTTTTTTTCAAAATTTTATTTATTTATTCAAGTAAGTTACAATACATTCTGGTTCATACACGAATCTACAATAAATTACAGTACAACAGCCAATTATGCAGCAAATTTCACATATAATGAAAACTTATTAATTACAATGAAGATTGAATGCAACATTAGAATATTGATAATATAGTATTGTAATATAACTACATAAATCAGCGGTGTTTCAACAATGAATAAATGATAATTTCAATGAATAAATATACACCCCACTATATATTATATGTGTTGGGGTATAAGTAATTAGTTGCTTATTGCGTGTAATAATTACTATTTACAAACTTCATTCACTGATATGGGATTAAAGTTTTTTATAATAAAATTAGTAAAAATGTATAATACAAACAAACAAAATTATGGAATTAGTAAATAAATATTAATGTTCTATTAAGGATAATAATAAGAAAGGTTATTTTTAGAAAAATGAAAACAGTAAAGAGTGGAATGAAGAATAAATAGTTTCAATATTTACAGTCTAACTAGATTTTCACAATTTTCCACTCCAATATCAACCAACCAGGAAAATAAACTTTTCTTGAACCTGTGTCTATTGAATTCTTCCCTAATGTAACTTGGTATTGAATTATAAATTTTTGGTCCCAAATATGTGTAGTTTCTTTGCCCAAATGTAGTGTTCATCCTTGGTACTATTAATAATAATACTATTAATAATAATACTATTAATAATAATACTATTAATAATAATACTATTAATAATAATACTATTAATAATAATACTATTAATAATAATACTATTAATAATAATAACACGTACTAAATACGTGTTTCTCTGCCTTGTTTGATGGTTATGATCTGCCAGTCTTATGTGTTCGTTGTTTCTCCTCATTCGCGTGATGATAGCCTGGATGTAGAGTTGTCTTACACTCAGTACTTTACTGTCCTTGAAAAGAATGTTCGTGGGGAATTGATTCTCCTTGAAGCCTATTATTTTTAGTATTCGTTTTTGAAGTTTATAGAGAGGTTCAACATGTGTAAAATTCGTAGCTCCCCAGATAATTATGACGTATCTTAAAATTGATTGCACTAAAGAAAAATAAACAGTTTTTAATGTCTCATAGTTGAGGATTTTACGGAGTTGATAGAATTTGTAGAGAAGCTTCCTGATCCGGGTAATTGATAGATTAATGTGCTTGTCCCATTTGAATTTGTTGTCCACTATTGTTCCTAAAATATTTTATTTCATTGACTTGTTGAATTGAAGGGCAATCACACGGGTTGTTGGTGCTTCCACAGTGATGCAGGATATAATCCGGTGGTCTCGTCCGTTCTGTCAGAGAAAAGGCTAAAAATTTCGTTTTTGTTGCATTTACTGTAAGCAAATTTTCTCTTAACCATTTATCGACATTTATCGATTATAGCCTTGTAGATTGCTATTTTTGTAAATCATGTATTCCATAGCTCTAACAAGTCTTTCTCATCAGTAGTGTAGAACAATTTGAAGTTTTTTTGGTTCCAGTGAATCTTTCTCATCATCTGGAACATAGCTTACGACGGTGTGGAATAGCCTTATCTTGTACATCTCTACTGTTGTAAATTATGTATATCATAGCTCCATCAAGTCTTCCTCATCAGTTGTGTGGAAGAATTTGGATTTAGACTTCCAGATCCTCCTAATCCTCTGGAACACAACCTCTACGGTGGTGTGAAATTACCTTATCATGTACATTGCTACTTTTATGAATTATGTATTCCATAGCTCCAACAACTTTTTCTCATCAGTTGTGGAGGACAACTCAAGTGTTTGGTTCCAGCATAGAGAAACAATAGCATAAGTACATATCCCATGGTATAGGGCGTTTATGTCGCAACTTTTTCTGTTATCTCAAGCCTATAGTCTACGAAGTTCTTTCCCGTGAAGTTTTATGACGCTGGTAGTCTCTCATATTGTGCCGTTCATACACTCTTACCCAGTCAAAACAGTGAAAATCGACAATAATCGACAGTAATCGGCTTGAGATAAGAGTAAAAGTTGCGACATAAACGCCGTATACCATGGGATATCTACTTATGCTATTGTTTCTCTATGGTTCCAGTGAACCTTATATATCCTTTGTAACATTCAGCGGTGTCGAATGACATATGCAAGGTTATGATTCTCACAATGTATCGCGATACAACAGTACCATACTTTTTCAATGTAATTGATAGTTAATACATCATGAAGCTCAAGAATATAGGAAATCTCGTCTCGAAAGCCCACAGACTGATACACAAATATCAAGACTTACTCGCTCACAATACATGTGTGAAGTTCACATATATCCCCAAAAGTTGGCACCGAAGCAGCGAATCAGTTAGCGCTACAGAGGTATTGAAAGTTTGTTGTGAAAGGAGATGATAGAGTACTCGTATTTTTGAAAGTCTATTGAAAGATATGAAGTGTGATACGGCAGTGCAAAGTTGAAGTTGAAGCGGCAGCGGCTGACGTCTTGGAAAGTTGTGCATGTGAGCAAATTGGTCGCGGCCTGAGCCGCGCGGCGCAAAGTTGTTCCCAGAACGGAGGGATTGTTGGAGATAAAACCGGCTTACGCTCTGAATATCGCATTTGGCATCTCCGGCGTAGTATTTCTGCAGGGGATCTATTTCAATTAGCCGACTGCGCAGTACTGTTGTCTGGAATTGAATTGGCAAACGCAAACGCAGAGCCGACTTCCACTTTTCTCACACTCGAAATAATTACTACTTCTTGCGAGTTGTTTGCTGAAGAAAGGCGTTATGAGCGGCAGAAAAGCCAGCCAACTTTTGACCCGCTTTGTGCACCTTGAGTTTTGCTCTACTGAGGAATTCTTTATCAGGATTCAGGAATAGTTTGTTTTGCAAGAAGCCGGCGGAAGTTCAATGAGGTAATCTCTGAGCAAAAACTTGGAGTTCTAGATGCGTTAAGTTCCATGCATTTCTGGTACTAAACAATACTCGAATTAAGTTTCATGGATAAGGTACAATGTGACACTAATGTAAACTATAAATTCTTCACTTTATTAGGAATAATTTCTTGTTCAAGGAACCAGTGCGAAATCCAATGACATATTCTCGAAGAAAAACTTGGAGTTCTAGATGCGTTAAGTTTCATATATTTCTGGTACTAAACAATACTCAAATGAAGTTCTCTGGATAAGGTACAATGTGACAATAATGTGAACTATGAATTCTTCACTTTATCAGGAATAATTTGTTGTTCAAGGAACCAGTGCGTAGTTCAATGAGATATTCTCGAAGAAAAACTTGGAGTTCTAGATACGATGAGTCTCATACCCTCGGAAACTAAATAATACTTGAATGTAATGCAATGACAATGTGTGATATAAATCCTTCTTAAAACTATAAATACTCCACTACATCAACAATAGTTCGATTTATAAGAGAGAATGGAGAGAAACAAAAATGTAAATATAAAGAAACCAAATGGATAATATAATATGAGAATTATATTTATTACTTTTCCCCTATCAAATTAAATTAACGTTTCATTCATTTCCACAATGAGTTAATCATCAAAATGATAGAGAGAGGAAAAATGAGGCAACTTCAGTTACTTCTATCCCCAATTTGGATAAGGTCACACATAATCTGAAATAGGTTGAGACTTCTTAATCATTAAAAAACACTTATTGACATGGGCTACTTTTATTTATTTCTTAATCATTCATTCTTTCTCAGAATTTATCTCTATCTCTATTCGGTTTGTTAGTTATCAAGTTTCTCTTCATTAGATGTTGTTAAACGATTCTGATAACCATATTTGGAATACTGGGGCGTGTCTTGTCTCGGCCAATGGCAGTGTAGCTCAGCCGTCATTGGTGCAGAGCTGATGACTAATCATGGGTTCTCACCCAGCTATGATAGTCTGCTGTTAATTGTTTGAGTTTTCAGTTCACTGTGAGTTTGATAATAATAGAACACCAGAAATTGTTTTTTAGATCGATTTCTACGGGTTATCAGATCAAAAACTTACTATCTTGAATATTGTGTGAATAAATCAGTGGTTTTGACAGTATGAAGTTGTTCTCATTCAATATGGATATCTACTACGACATAACCTTGAAAACAGAGAATATATATCATATATCATATGGATCATTGACCGAACGAAGTGAGGTCTAAGATTCAAGTCGACGGTTTGGCATTTCTTTTAATGTTTAAATGTTTATATATTCATATATTTATATGTTGCGTATTTACGGCGAAACGTGGTAATAGATTTTCATGAAATTTGACAGGTATATTCTTTTTTTAATTGCGCGTCGACGTATATACAAGGCTTTTGGAAATGTTGCATCTCAAGGATAATATAAAAGGAAAAAGGAGCCTTCTTCATACGCCAATATTAGAGTGAAAATCAGAGTATAGAATATTATTCATCATAAATCAGCTGACAAGTGATTACACAGATGTGTGGAGAAGCCAGTCTATTACTGTATTTGTATAAGGTCTATAGTTTCAATGAAAGACATTAAAGAGGTATGTATGCATCTTTAAGCTGGGTTTACACCAAAGTTATTAACAAAATGGTTATAACTTAATCCTTATAGATTCTATTAGATTGAGATTGAACGGAAGTTGACAAACACATATGTTCATCATGTGTATGATAAGTTATGTTCAATCTAATATAATCTAAAAGGATTGAGCTATTAACATTTTTTAAATAAATTTGGTCTAATCGCAGCTTTAATGTCTCTGGTTTCAATATTTTGTCTTGCAGTCATGGTATTATTATGCGTGCCCATCAGTATCAATATTTTCACATTCGAAAAAACTGATTCAATAGGTGAATAAAAATAAACAAATGAACTAAATAATGCTGGAGATATTATAATATTTTTGATTCTGAAAAATTAATTTTCATCAGATAGAAAGATCATCACGGAACTGGATGAATTATATCATATGGAATACAAATTCAAACGTGAACTGAGTTTGTTAACATTTAAAACAGTTGATATCTGGTACTTGTGGATGAGAATACTGCGTGAGGTCTACTGTTCACAGAACTACTAGTATATCATATGTATGAGAATATATCTTATATCATATAAGTGAGAGATTCATTGAAATAATTTTCAACTTTACAGGAATAATCTCTGTATCTATAACACTAATATAGTACTATTTTATGAAATGAAATGTAATTTTATATATTACTATGATAATTAAAACTTTATACAGAAATCAATAATCATTGTGAGTCGGAACAGGCAAATATATGCCTAATCCTTGAAGGTAAGAAAAATTTGAAGAAGTTTAGTGAGATATTACCATGCACCCGTTCGATTTCATTCCAGACATCACAATTCAAGAGCTGGCAAACGTACGGTCGTTTACTACACTCAACTATTGGTGAATTGATTGAATGATTGCTGCAATAATGTTTGACGATGCGATGGCGGTGGTGATAAGCGATTTGGAGCCGGTAGGAGACGAAGAGGAAGAGAAATTGGATAGGAGAAATAAAAGGAGAAGAAGATGAGGAAAAAGGACACAGGACGAAGAGAAAGGAGAGAACGGAGAGAAGAAGAAGAAATAGAAAGAGAAGACATCACCTCACAAAAGTCAACTAGGAGACAAGAAGAGAAGAAGATAAAGGAAGAAGAGCGTGTAGAAAAGAGAGAAGAGTATGGGGAAGGATGAGATTAAGGTGATGAAGGAGTAGAAGACAAAGGGGAAAAGGAGAAGAATGATTATGAAGAGATTAGAGAGAAGAAGAAGGAGAAGAAGGAGAAGAACGATGAGGATGAGAAGGACCCGAAGGAAGAAAAGTAGGATGAGGAGAAGAAGAGGAAAATGTGTAGAATAATGAAAAAGAGAAGAATGAGTAGAAGAAGGAGATTGATTGATTGATTGAGTACTTTATTTATGTAGATTACAATATATACTGGCTTATACACTTATATACAATAGCTTACAATACAGCAAAATTATAGATCAATCTACATAATATAGACTAAGAAAATAATTATTGAACTGTATATGATATGAGAAAGCAATTTGTAATATAATAACTATAGATAATTATATTGTTATGCATCTACATGAATTGGCGGAGCTTTGGACATAACAATGTCCATTCTTCGGAAAGAATATTAGAAATATCCTCCCCACTAACTCTCTACCAAAAATAATTATTTTGAAGAAGGAGATAGATAGATAGATAGATAAATATTTATTGATAATTGTTACAAGGCTCTTGCCTATTATAGTAACATTCACAAAAATTGACAATAAAATTGAATCAAACTTAATAGATAAATAATCATTTAACATTTCTGCATCAGTATAATCAATTACAAATACAGTATCAAAGAAAATAATATAGTAAGCCATCAACATTATACTAGAACACATTAGCTATACTGGAGGAAAGAAAAGATGTTATTTGCATCCATGTGGAATGAAACTTATCATGAAAGTATACCATGAAATGTTAAAATTCATAATACAATACAATAGAGGGTAGATGGAATAGGTAAGGAATAAACTATAAAGGTAGACCTATCACAACACATTGTGATCATTGGAGAAGGAGGATAATAACAAACAAATGAGAGAGGAAGGGAGAGAAGGTGGAATAAGAGTAGTGGAAAAGAGAGTGGAAAAATTAAGAATGAGGAGGAAACGATAATGTGATTGAACAAGAGGGAAGGGATACAGTAAGTTCTCCCTCACTCACTCAAGAAGAAGAGGAGGCGGAGGAGAACGCAGGAGCATGAGAAGTCGAAGGCGGAAGAAGAAGGAGAGGGAGAAGAAAATGTAGAAGAAGATAGTTGTAAGATGTGGTGGCGGAACCGAAATCGCAGAAAACGACACCAGCGTCAAAATGCACACGTGGATATCGGAGACGCCTCAATTGCAGCTCCACTTCTCACCAGGAGCAGAATAAGTGGAACGTTTATTGCCCGAAGCCTGTTTGAAAAATAGTGGCGCAGAACCCAGTGAGAGATGATAAAGGGTTCATCTAATGGGCTCCCTTTCCCACGTATAAATTTCCCTTTTAAGAGAAGGGATTCGAGGCAGCCATTATCTTGGCCAACTGTTTTGTTCCCTTCCGAGTTCCTTTCTTGAGACGCCAGGTTAGGTTGCATGCCAACTTGGAGCAAGCGTGTATCTTGTGATCGTAAGTAATGCATTCTCTCATAGGAAGACAGCGGTGGTGGATTCCGGCATAAAAAAGTTCAAGCCCTTCCGTCACTGTCTCTCTCTTTCTCACTCTATCTCTCTCTCCCCCTATCACCCACTCCATCACACACTCTCTCTCACTCTCTCTCACTCTCATTTTTACTTTCCTTGCCCTAATACCATAGGTAAGGAAAGTATTGCTTTCAGAAAAAATTAAGGTACCCCAATTTCTAAATTTCTATACGTTTCAAGGTTCCCTGAATCCAAAAAAGTGGTTTTTGGGTATTGGTCTGTATGTGTGTGTGTGTGGAATAGAATTTTGAGTGGAATAGATTGAGCATGAGAATCTCTACATTTAATGTTCAGTAACATTTTCACCTAAAATCAAAAATAAGCTCGAAATTTGAGAAAATGTGATTATCCAATTGCAAACTGTTGGCAACTGTTGATTCTATTAAATGATTCACTATGAAGAGATAGCAGACCTCGTGTGTCTCCAGCGTTATTGCCCTGTCACCAGCTGGCTCAAATCTTTGAATAGTATACTTGAGATGCGCGGGAACACTAGCGTCAGGTGATCAATTTCCATAATGGCAAGGAAAGTTGTGTGAGTGCGCCACACCAGATTTTTCATATAGTAATTTATTATCATTTTGTAATTTCGCAATGTTGTTATGTTATGAATGCAATAGGTCTTTCAAGACCTGGCATGTGATAAATAAATAAACCAATCAATCAATCAATCTCTCTTCATTCATTCTTCACTCTCTCACTCAGGTCCAAACTTCACCGTTTCATGTGAAAACATTACAGTAAAACCTCAATACTCGCGAATTTGTTTGCTCAATATTATTGTAAAACTCTGCAGTCTGTATATATCCACCATGTTATTTTACTCTCAAAAATTTAGATTTGTCCAATACATGAATGAAGGAATCTGAATCTGAATCTCTCTCACACATGAATAAAGGAATCTGAATATGAATCTTACACTCTCTCTTCTTCTCTTGCTCTTTCTCTTTCTCCCACTTTCTCACCCATCACCTCTCTCTCTCTCTCTCACTCTCATTTTTACTTTCCTTGCCCTAATACCATAGGTAAGGAAAGTATTGCTTTCAGAAAAAAATTAAGGTACCCCAATTTCTAAATTTCTATACGTTTCAAGGTTCCCTGAATCCAAAAAGTGGTTTTGGGTATTGGTCTGTGTGTGTGTGTGTGTGTGGTGTGTGTGTGTGTGTGTGTGTGTGTGTGTGTGTGTGTGTGTGTGTGTGTGTGTGTGTGTGTGTGTGTGTGTGTGTGTGTGTGTGTGTGTGTGTTGTGTGTGTGTGTGTGTGTGTGTTGTGTGTGTGTGTGTGTGTTGTGTGTGTGTGTGTGTGTGTGTGTGTGTGTGTGTGTGTGTGTGTGTGTGTGGTGTGTGTGTGTGTGTGTGTGTGTGTGTGTGTGTGTGTGTGTGTGTGTGTGGTGTGGTGTGTGTGTGTGTGTGTGTGTGTGTGTGTGTGTGTGGTGTGGTGTGTGTGTGTGTGTGTGTGTGTGTGTGTGTGTGTGTGTGTGTGTTGTGTGTGTGTGTGTGTGTGTGTGTGTGTGTATGAGTGTATGTGCGTCTGTGTACAAGATATCTCATCTCCTAATCAACGGAATGACTTGAAATTTGGAATGTAAGGTCCTTACAATATAAGGATCCGACACGAACAATTTCGATAAAATGCGATTCAAGATGGTGGCTAAAATGGCGAAAATGTTGTCAAAAACAGGGTTTTTCGCGATTTTCTCGAAAACGGCTCGAACGATTTTGATTAAAGTTTCACCTGAAATAGTCATCGATAAGCTCTATCAACTGCTACAACTCCCATATCTGTAAAAATTTCAGGAGCTCCGCCCCATCTATGTAAAGTTTGATTTTAGATTCTCAATTATCAGGCTTCAGATACAATTTAAACATAAAATTTTGAGTGGAATAGATTGAGCATGAGAATCTCTACAATTAATGTTCAGTAACATTTTCACCTAAAATCAAAAATAAGCTCGAAATTTGAGAAAATGTGATTATCCAATTGCAAACTGTTGGCAACTGTTGATTCTATTAAATGATTCACTATGAAGAGATAGCAGACCTCGTGTGTCTCCAGCGTTATTGCCCTGTCACCAGCTGGCTCAAATCTTTGAATAGTATACTTGAGATGCGCGGGAACACTAGCGTCAGGTGATCAATTTCCATAATGGCAAGGAAAGTTGTGTGAGTGCGCCACACCAGATTTTTCATATAGTAATTTATTATCATTTTGTAATTTCGCAATGTTGTTATGTTATGAATGCAATAGGTCTTTCAAGACCTGGCATGTGATAAATAGATAAACCAATCAATCAATCAATCTCTCTTCATTCATTCTTCACTCTCTCACTCAGGTCCAAACTTCACCGTTTCATGTGAAAACATTACAGTAAAACCTCAATACTCGCGAATTTGTTTGCTCAATATTATTGTAAAACTCTGCAGTCTGTATATATCCACCATGTTATTTTACTCTCAAAAATTTAGATTTGTCCAATACATGAATGAAGGAATCTGAATCTGAATCTCTCTCACACATGAATAAAGGAATCTGAATATGAATCTTACACTCTCTCTTCTTCTCTTGCTCTTTCTCTTTCTCCCACTTTCTCACCCATCACCTCTCTCTCTCTCTTCCTCACTCACTCTCTATTTTTTTCTCTCACTCTAGGGTTTTGTGGCAGAGAGGACCTGGAGTCCTAACTTTACCCTTTAAAAAGGCAATCAATTAATTAATTCAATCTTTCCCGGTCGTGTGTTGATGAGAAGGATATTAATTTTTTATCCATTCCAGAGAATCGAAAATTATTTGTTGAAATACCGCCAACTTATGTAGTTACATGACAATATTATAATTATCGATAAACAAATTGCATTCAATCTTTATTCTCATTGATTAATTTGTCATATTCTGTGTAATTCGATGAATAATTATCAATACTGTCATTCAATGTGAATTAATCCAGTAAATATTGTAACAACTCTAATCTAATATTATCTAATCTCTCAATCCCTCTTGCTCACTCTCTCTCTCATTAACTCACTCCCTCTTTCTCACTTACTAACCGCCTCAATCGCTCTCTCTCTCTCTCTCTCACTCTCACTAATATTGTAACATACATAAATAAATAAATCTAATCAAATCTAATTTGATCCAATCTCTTTCACTCTCACTCTTAATCTCACATTCTCTTTCTCTCACACTCACTCTTCAACTCCCTTACTGTCTCACTTTCACACTCTCTTACTCTCACACTCTCACACTCTCTCACTTTCTCACTCGCTCACTCTTTCACTTCCCCACTCGCTCACTTTCTCACTCACTTTTCCCATCTCTAACTCAACGTTCTTATTAATTTGAAATTTCAATTATTTTCAAAGCTAGAACGTAAGTTGAATTTTGTTTACTCAAACACATGAATAGAAGAATCTGAATCTGAATCTGAATCTCTCACTCACTCACTCTCTTACTCACTCTCACACTCTCTCACTCTCTCACTCTCATACTCTCTCACTCTCTCACTCTCTCACTCTCTCACTCTCTCACTCTCTCACTCTCTCATTCTCACACTCTCTCACTCTTTTACTCTCCACTCTAACACTCTCTCACTCTCTCGCTCCCTCACTCTCACACTCTCTCACTCACGCCCTCACTTACTCCCTCACTCTCTAACTCTCTTACTCTCTCACTCTCTTACTCTCTCATTCTCTCACACTCACTCTCCAACTCTCTCACTTCCACACTCTCCTACTCTCATACTTTCCCACTCTCACACTGTCTCACTCTCTCACTGTCTCACACGCTCACTTTCTCACATTCATTCTCACTTTTCCAATCTCTAACTCAACGTTCTTATTGATTTAAAATTTCAATAATTATATTTTCAACACTAGAACGTAAGTTGAATCTGGTTTACTCAAACAAGTGAATAAAGGAATCTGAATCTGAATCTCTTACTCACTCACTCTCTCACTCACCGCCTTAATTGCACTCACTCTCTCACTCACAGCCTTAATTACACTCACTCTCTCACTCTTTCTCTCTCTCATTCTCTTACTCCCTCACTCTCTCATACTCTCACTCAAGTCTTCACTCACTCTCTCACTCTCTCATTCTCCCACTCTCTTACTCTCTCACTCTTTCACTCTTTCACCCTCTTACTCTCTTACTTATTCACTCTTTCACTCTCTTATTCTCCCACTCTCTTACTCTCACACTGACTCATTCACTCTCTCACTCTCTTATTCTCCCACTCTCTTACTCCCTCACTCATTCACTCTCTCACTCTCTTATTCTCCCACTGTCTTACTCTCTCACTTATTCACTCTCTTACTCTCCCACTCTCTTACTCTCTCACTTTCCCACTCTCACACTCTCTTACTCTCTCACTCTCACACTCTTTCCCTCCCTCACTCTCACACTCTCTCAATCTCTCATTCTCTCACTCACTCACCACTTCAATTGCCCTCTCTATTCCACTCTCTCACTCACTTACCCTGTCATCTGGAGCCGATTTGAAAAAGTACCTAGTGAACAGGACTGGTGACCGACCCTTGTAGCACATCATCTCTCCATCGATTACTCTTCCTTAGAGGGTGCAAACTTGCAGATAAAGATGACCCTAACATTATTGTCGCAGCCGTTACTGAGATCTATGAGCTCTCACCTTCTCACAATGTCTCTGAATTATTCCTTTTCTGGATTTTGAGAGAGTTAGAGAGTTGTGTTCGAACAACGCCGGAGAGCAGTCTTCCTCAATTCACGCTACATTACTTGTGAGGCTACCACACTGGAGAACTCGCTCAAAATGATAATACTGTCAGCTGCTCTATTGCAAGCATTGCAAGGTGTGAAAAATTGTTCAAAGTTCAAGATTAATTATTGAGTGAGGCTAGTTACTAGTGAAATCAAGGAGCGCAAATTAAGGTACCTGGGTCACATAATGATAGGACACAAGTATGGAATATTGCACGGTCAGTGGGGCGAAGAAGGATATCTTGGTTGCGCAATTTAAGGGATTGGTTCAAGTGCACCTCAAATGAACTTTTCAAGTCAGCTGTAACAGCCAATGTCACTGTGTTCAGCTAAATGCCATCGTGATTGCCTGAAAGCCAATCTCCGCCATGAAGACGGCACATGAAGAAGAAGAAGAAGGAGAGTTACATGTCTGAAAAACGCCTTATGTGTCTTGGTCCTTATGCATCATCAATGTTATATTCTTCAATTGTCACATCCTCGAGAAGGACGGAGTCGAATGCATTATCCAACGAACACAATCAGTTTGATAGTTCAAAGTTCATGTGTTGATAATATATTAGAAGTTGATTATTGAAAGGAATTGTAATGTATCGTCCAGTATACTAACAAACATACCTATTAACGGTCAACATGTCGAGAGTGGTCACTCTACGCTCTTTCAAAAGACAATCAATAAAATTTTTCCTTCACCTAATGTCTAATGTGCTTACTTTACTCCCTGGAACATAATTCTAAAGTGTCACTTTTTCGCTCTCGGGACGAGAAAACAGAAAAACTCCCTAGAGAGTATAAGTAACTCCATTCGAATAACATGGGAAGCATCTCTATTTCAATAACTTACATTTGAAATATGTTAGAAGGTCTAAGCTCAGATGAGGAAACTTAATAGAGGTGTCTGCAATTGAGTCAACTGAATTCAATGCCTCAACCAGAAATTTGATCAACTAATGAAAAATATTATGTTTATATGATATTACATACCTGATATTAGTGGACGATAAAAGTTATACATATTATACATATTTTATTCTATTCAAAATACCAGCGAACAAATATTTTTCATCTTCAATTAAAATCTGAAACACGCGAATTGGGTCAACCATTCTTGATAGACGGCCAGCTGATAATTGATGAACAGAGCAATCGGCAGTGCCAGAAGACCGGTTTTTAGTTTTTAGATTCCAGGTTATGTGAAATGAAACATTGTCACCAATAACGTGAGTTATTAAAATTATTTGATTTGCGGTTTCTGTAAATGTTGTGTACATCACGAGTGAAAATGTTTTTTCTCCCTCAGGAAAATTGTTGCCCTCTGCTTCGCCTCGGGTTTCAAACTTTTCCCTCAGGGAGAAAAAACAGTATTTTTCACTCTAGATATTCAAATAACTAACTATTTTTTACAAAATGTTCATTCAAATTCTCTACATTTGAAGTTGTTCATCTTCAATGATCGGAACACTTTGACTGTCACTTTGACTGTCTTTGACAGTGACTAAAGTGTTCCAGCTATTGTTTCATTATTTCAACAGTTCTTCACTTTTTTTGGAATCAAGTTCTGTTGAACTTCTTGATGATCACAGTAGAACAATAACGTTGATTGCATTACTCGTCACTTGTATTTTTCTCTTAAGATACTTCGTACAAGGATTGTATTTCACTCAGTCTGTACCTAGTACTTTATAGTAACAGCCTGTTAAAATTACATTCACCATCAACATTTTTGATGCTAGAGAGTAAATTTTTACTTTCCTTGCCCTATTACCATAGGTAAGGAAAGTATTGCTTTCCGAAAAAAATTAAGGTACCGCAATTTCTAAATTTCTATACGTTTCAAGGTCCCCTGAGTCCAGCTGGCGTATTTCTTTGAATAATAGTAGACTGTGATGCGCGTGAGCACTAGCGTCAGGTGATCAATTTTCATAACGGCAAGGAAAGTTCTGTGAGTGTGCCACACCAGATTTTTTTCTCTTTTTTTTCTCTTAAGATACTTCGCACAAGGACTGTACTTCACTCAGTCTGTACCTAGTACTTTATAGTCACAATCTGTTAAAATTACATTCACCATCAACATTTTTGATGCTAAAGAGTAAATTTTTATGAATTGAACTATTTTTCTGTGGAATAATTGCAGATTATAGTGTTGATACCTTTCATCAATCTTTGTCGTATTTCAGGTACACAATAATGATTCATTGACAGGTTTTGATAGCAGTCACAATTTACTATTAGCTAGCAAAATCCCTATCTTGGGTTCACATTGTACACAGGAGAGCCCTGACTAGTTCGCCAGCAAGTGTGGAAGCAACGGGAAGAGAATTGTGATTTAATCTCCCAAGTCAAAGCCGTACTGGAGCTCGGCGAAGATTAATACGCCAAGTTGAAATTGATAGAAGCCGAAACGGTAGTTTCTGTTCCAGTAGAGAGACTATTAGGTGTGGAGTGGATGCTCCAGATAGAAAGAGGTATCTTCCCCCGGTAGATCGAGGGAGAGAGTGGCGATTATAATGATAGGGTGAGTGAGAGAGTGGGGAAAGCGAATTTATCGAGAGTTGGCGAACAGAAGAAAGATGGGGACAGGGTGAGAGAAGGTGGACTGGTATCTATTAAATCTAGAATAGAAATCAATTAGCGAGAAAGCACAGTGAGCTGGTGGCTTAGAGTCAGGAAAGTGGCAAGTTTTAATACGATCCTGGCCGGAGTGGGTCATCTATTGCTCCTGTGGCTCACAAATCGCTTCCATAAATGCTTCTTCATGCAGGTCTCAGAGCGAAGGGTTCAGGCGGCTTAAGGCTCTATTATCGCCGGCAGCATGTTAAGTTTCAGGTACAGTCATTACAAAGTTGGTGCTCATATTTTGTCTGTAAGACATGGCAAGATGGTGTTGCTCATGTTGCAAATATCTATTCAAGTCAACAATGTGTCTCGACTTGAAATGCTCAAGTGAATCGTGAACTTTGAGGTGATTTACAGCCTTGAAACAATTATTGTCATATTATTAATTGAATAGTAATAATGTATGTACCTGAGATCACTCTCGTCATTCTCAATTAAATATGAAGAATTCATAAGCATTTTGATAAGATTTGAGTACAACTTGTTTTGTGAGAAAGTATTGATTGAATGGTTGTGCCAATGTATTGTATGTGTGTACAATCTAAAACCTCCTCATCTTGGATTGCTCAGAGGTATTGTGTATTTCAACAAACATGTAGGAACAATAACATACATGTAGGCCATGTAGGCTTGTATACAACAGAAGAGGCAACCCACCTCCCCCCCCAGGTCATGTACGCACCCTTCCCACCTAAATTGAAAGCCTCCCCCTTATAGAAAAAATCTTGTCATTTTAAACAGAGCGTAATTTTTTGTCAGTTCCCCTGAATTTGATTTTAAGACTGATATTGTGCTTTGAGCCCCTCCCCCCACCAGAATTTTAGGGACGCAGTCAGTCCAACCCCCCCCCCCCTCACCGGTCACCACCACTGTGTTCAATATCACTCTTCTTTTTTTCAATGAATTTTGGGACATTCAGTACGATGTTTATAGAAAATGGTATTAATCATGAGGATATTCGTATTTGGACAGATTTCTCAATAAAACCATAGAGAGACAATAGCATAAGTTGATATCCCATGGTATTAGGCGTTTGTGTCGCAACTTTTACTGTCAACTAAAACACTCAACCCTTAGTCCACGTAGTTCTTTCCCGTGAAGCTGTGTGACATTGGTAGTCTCTCATATTGTGCCGTTCATTCACCTTCACCCTAACAAAACAGTAAAAATCGACATTAATCGGCTTGATTCAACAGTAAACGTTGCGACATAACCGCCCTATATCATGGGGTATCTACTTATATGCTATTGTTTCTCTATGGTAAAACAGATTGGACAATAATCAAAGTTTTAACTTCATTAGAATGATATGGTTTTCATTGATATTCTATATCTCGATCTTTCAGTCTAAACTTGATTATTAACCGATACAAAACTATTACAAAGTAAGTAACATAACTAAAACAAAGTATATGCCGATTATAACAAGGAACCAATCAGATCCAGGCTCAAGACAGGTGAAAATGCATACATGTACAAATTTAGAATCCTCAGTCTGTACATGTGGATCAATCATGAGAGTTGACCAATACAAATATCTTGGGGTTATTTTTGACCATCACTTGAGTTGGGTTTCCCATATTCAATGTGTCAAACAGATGCTTAGAAGGATGTTGTATGGACTCTCTCAGCTCAGCCAGGTAATAGACATTAGATTGTGTAGGAGGATCTACCATGCATATTCCCAATCAATATTGCAGTATGGAATAATAGTTTGGGGAGGTGTTTCATCCGCTTGCCTGGAGCCGCTGGCCGTCACTCAACGCACAATAATAAAAACTATCCTGAAAGGAGAATCCAGGTACCCCACGTTGCTGCTATTCTCGGACTTCCCTGTGCTCAATCTAAGACAGTTATTTATAAAAACAATTCGCACATATATAAGAAAAAATAAAATGAACCTATTTGCTAATATTCAACACAATTATCAAACAAGACTCAGGGACAACCATGGATATTCAACACCTAGATTAATGCATGGAATAGAACTCAAATCACCATACTACCTAGCCCAAATTATCTATAGGAATTTGCCGGACGTCATCAGGGAGGCTGAGGATTGCTGCGACGTGGTGTATAAAAGTAGGTTGGTCGGGTGGCTTTTTGGCATAGGCTGGATTGGAACTGAGGAACTGCTCCATTCACCGTACATGTAGTATAACTTACCAGCTCAATTTAATTAAAATATAACTTTTTCGCTTCATTGCTGTTCTTGGGTTCCCTTGTTCTTCCACTTGTAAATTTATAATCAACTCTGCTCTGCTATTGATCACGTATTTTTTCTAATAAACTATAAACAGCAGTTACATTTATTTATATAGGTTGTATAAAACATAAAGTTAATAGTTCACAGATAAAGATTACATGTTACTCTATTCTCATGCAAGAACTCTCCCCCATTCACAGACGTATAGTCTTCTTGGGGAAATTCCACGCCATCTATATACTAGCATTAATGTAATAATGTATCATTTTCTATTTCAATTGATGTATTCTATTTATAATTGAATTTATGGAATTTCACATTTTTTTGTAATGCAATATGGAAAATAAATTCAAAATGAATATCACTATTGTTATGCGAGCATTATACTGGTAAATATGTGTATGATATCGATAGTCAATTCTAGATAACAATGATCAATTATTTCATTTTGAATATATTTTATCCGTCAAAGAAATATAATCGCTTCATGATTCAATAATACTATTCCGTAATTTATTGTGATGAAAACTGATATTTTGTTAGTACATCATATTTTTGCTTAGTCTACAAACAGTTTGACAACGGTGAGTAGCTGGAATAGGATGGATATTATCTTATCTGCTTTGTCCAATGACATACAAGGATACAAAACCAATGTTGATCAGATAACTTTACAATGTTAAACTCACTATTGCTTGATCTAATCCTCAAGCTCTTCAAAATTGATAGAAGCCTCTTGATCGAAGTGTACAGATGACTGTCAGGGTAGTTCAAACGCAACCATTGGTCTTTTTCCAATCGATTCACTGATGCACCAAGCATTAAGTTTGATGTGAGTTTGAAACTTCAATTTCTCGATTCATCACATACTGCTATGTTTCTTCATGTTCAAACACAAAAATGGCTGACAATGGACCCCATGTGATTCAAAAGCATGCTCAATTCAAATGAATAAATAATGATTCAGCGAGTGAAAGTGGAAGTGAAGATTCAATATTTTTCACAATAGTTATTATTGTTGTATGTTAGTCCCCTAGTCATCATTTTGTGTTGAAACTTTCAAAACAGTCTATTTTGAATTTGTAAAGTGATGCTTCGATCTATTGGTAGAGTTTTGTTCCTGAAATTGATCCTTGGCATTTAGTTCATCTCAAACTCACACAATAAAGCTGCGTTTTCACCAAAGTTATTAACAAAATGTTTATTTTTCCGGCCTTATATAGATTCTATTAGATTGAACGGAACTTGACAAACACATATGTTCATAAAATTAACACTGTGGAATTTATTTATTTATTTATTTATACATTAATAAATACAATCATTCTCAACTATGAATGATTGGGAAAGGAACAACAGGCTTAAAGCCCAAAACTGTTCCTTTCCCAAATTTAGATGGAAATTGTCCAAAAATAGGTTATGTTTACACTACACGTTTTTTTGTCCAATTTTGAGTCCAAAATATTTATAAACTAGGAATTTAGAATTTAGGAAAGTTGAAAACCAAATTAAATAATAATACTTCACTGAATCATCACTAATAACTGAAAATACTGTATTAATAATTGAAAATTTTAAAACGCGAAAAGAAACTCGAACTTTCTCCATAGAAAGTTCTATGAAAGGAAGAAATTTCTCCATATTAAGTTGAAATGAAAAGATATTGTCAATTCCACATAATTTATTTGAGTCCAAACTAGTTTCGATGCACTTAGCATCGTCATCAGTGGTAGACAGGCACAGATATGTTGTGTAATTTCTCCATATTAGACTTCCACTGATGATAATGCCAAGTGCATCGAAACTAGTTTGGACTCAAATAAACATTTTGTTGATAACTTTGGTGTAAACGCAGCTTAAAACCGTCTCAAAAATAATAATCTCAAACTTTTTCAGTAGCGTGGCGTTTGATGAGTGACTGTTGAGCCAGCAAGTGAAGCACGACCAAAGCTTCTCGACGCGGAACGACAGCCGCCAATATCGCACGAGCGTGCCATACATCAGCACACGCTACAACTTCCCTCAAAAACGTTTTAGACGCAGCAACCCCTGCCTTCCGGAGGGTGGAAGCAACCATATCCATCACCCCAGATGCCATTAGCAGCCTCAGACACCCTTCGAGGGTGCAGAATCAATTAAAAGCTCGGGGGTGGCCGGTCCGTCTATATTGCTAGGTTGGTCATATCGACAGTAGGCCTAGTGGCTGGCCATCATTGTAATGGACCCTCAAACTTGCTCTCAAATATCCTTTCCTTCAATTTCTGCTCCCCCCTTCCTCAGTCTTACTCTCAAACATCTTCTTCTTTCATTTCTCCTTCTCTCTTTTCCCGATCTCACTCTCAAACATCCTCTCCTTCAATATTCACCCCCCTTTCTCTCTCGATCTTCCTCTCGAAAATCCTCTTCTTCTATTTCTCTTCTCCCTCTCTCCGATCTTATTCACAATTACAATGTTCTTTCATTTCTTCTCCCCCTCTCTTCCTGATCATACTCTAAAACATAATGTTCTTTCATTTCTTCTCCCCCTCTCTTCCCGATCTTACTCTCCTTCAATTTCTACCGACCTTTCTCACCCGATCTTACTCTCAAACATCCTCTTCTTCAATTTCTGCTCTCCTTCTCTCACCATGTTACTCTCAAACGTCATATTCTTTATTTCTTCTCCCCCTCTTTTGCCGATCTTACTCTAAAACATCCTTTCCTTTTATTTAGTTTTCTCTCTCTTCCCGATCTACACTC
This sequence comes from Nilaparvata lugens, assembly GCF_014356525.2. NCBI lineage: Eukaryota > Metazoa > Arthropoda > Insecta > Hemiptera > Delphacidae > Nilaparvata > Nilaparvata lugens. Next base: position 13,409,358 of record NC_052508.1, read on the forward strand.
AAATATTCTCTCCTTCTTTTTCTGCTCTTCTTCTCTCACCATGTTGCTCTTGAACATCATCTTCTTTCATCTCTTCCACCCCTTTCTCCGTAATCTTACTTTTAAACATCCTCTTCTTCAATTTCAGCTCCCCTGTCTGTTCCGATATTACTCTCGAAAATCCTCTCCTTCAATTTCTTCTCTCCTTCTCTCACCATGTTGCTCTTGAACATCATCTTCTATAATTTCTTCTCCTCGCTCTTTCTCTCTTTTTCTCCTTCCTATCTCACTCTCAAATATCCTTTCCTTAAATTTTCCCAACCCCTTCTCTGCTAAATCCATCCTACTATTTTTCTCTACTTCATTCTCTTCTCCCTTCCCTTTTACACGGATAACAATAGATTGGATTTCTCTATTTATGTAAGTTACAATATATTCTGTCTTATACACCAATTTACAGTGAGTGACAGTATATAGCCATAGTTCAACGAATCTCACAAAGTATGAAAAATTATTAATCTGAGTGGAGATTGAATAAAATTTGAATACAGATAATATTATAAATTGTGATGTAACTATATTAATGGGCGGTGTTTCAACTTTTGACTGGTTTCAACTCTCTATCCTTCTCCTTTTCTTAAAAAGTATGAAAAATTTCTAATCTGAGTGAAGATTGGATGCAATTTGAATATTGATAATTGTAATGTAACTATAAATTAATTGGCGGTGCTTCAACTTTTGGCCAGTTTCAACTTCCTATCCTTCTCCTTTCCTTTTCTACCTCCATTCTCAATTCTCTAACCACACCTAAGATTCCTGTTTCTCTTTTCTTTTTCTTGGATTCAATTTCCCCTTCCTCTTCTAATCACCCCTCTACAACATCCTACATCCGTTTTTATCTCCTCCGATTTGCGAATCAATTTTTCTTCTTCCACTTCCTTCAATTCTTCTTTTCCTTCTTCTCATACACTTCTCTTTTAATTATTTTCCATCACTTTCGATTCTTGTTCCTTCCCGTCTTCCAGTTCCAACTCTTTTTTCTTCTCGTTCACTTCCTCTTTAATCTTCCTCAATACTTCGATGATGTTCTTCTCTAGGTTTCTACTCTCCCTACCTCTCCGAACCTCTTCTTAACCACTCCTCCTCCAATACTTCTCTAACCCCTTCTATTCCTGCTTTCTTTTCTTTTGACAATACTACAACTTCTCTTTCCTCAAACTACCCTCTCATTCAATCATTCTTTGTCTTCCTCAATCCTCCCCCTTCCCAATCATTGTCCAATACCTGTTCTCTTTCCTTCCTGCAGTAATTCATATCCCCCTCCCTATCATTCTCTCTCACCTCCATCATCCTCCATCCTCCTCAATCACTTCCGATCCCTATTTTCTTTCGACCTGAACTCAGTTGAGTCGTCCGTCAACTGGAAAGCGAACGGGAAACTCAATTAAGAACGATTTCCTTTGTATAGGGATAGTATGATGTCATATGAAGTAAGTTGTCCGTCAACTAGAGAGCAAACGGGAAATGTAATTAAGAACGATTCCCTTTGCATAGGGTTAGTATGACAGAGGGGTTCACACCACATCACACCAATGAATTACTTGGAGTGTTTACTGATGATAAATTGAGTTGGTTGGCCATTTTGTATTGCCCATGTGTGTGTATTTGAGATAAACGATTGGGTTTGTTTTGTTATCGAGTCATACACAGTACAGTGGAGTGTCTTTTGATGGAATAGTTCACTCAAGCTCTCTGATTGGGGTGGTTTTACAGACATTTAATTAGATATCGGACTCTTTCAATCTTAAAAAAACGTTTTGAACTTGAATCTCACAACCTCTTGATATTTTTGTAACCTACCTAACCTTCATTCTGTTTCAGGTTCCAAAATTATCAATGTAAATGAAAAGTGCTCCAGGTTTGTGGTCTTGGTGGCGCTGAGAATATGGTGTTTTGTCACCTTAATTTTGAGACATTCCATCATCGAAATCAAGAATAGAGAAATGAATTATGTAATTCCTCTATCCAATTTTGTCGATGAATTAATCCTGATCGATGAATCTTCAGGCGCTGAGCACACAAGGCGTTGTTCAGACGATAGGGCACGGCATGACAGGACAAAAATCTCTCCGATTGGCTGATTCTCGCTAATACACAAACCCAATCAGTCATTAAGAGACCTTCCTGTCATGTCGTGGTACATCATCTGAAAAAAAATTTTTTTTCATTCCAACTGCGAACATTCTGCTGAAATTATTCCAGATCATCAAAAATTTCTCTCGATAATGATTATTAGTCATAATACGAGTCATAAATGATAACAAATTTCATGGCATCCACTCATCGATAAAATTTTTTCATCACATTTCTCCATATTTGATGCTCTTCAGATGTCGAGTCGTCATAAAAATATTGTTTATAGTTATTAGATGTACAAGTTTATTGCCATTGACGTCCATTAGGGGATAATCTCCATGTATTCGCCTGAATTTTGAGTGAAAGTTGGGTTTCCAGTTTTATTTCAACGTATCGTACCATTGCAATAATGCTCTATCTGTTAATATTCCCGTCAACACAATCTATAAAAACAGGGAGTGTGATATGAGTTATTATTTTGCATATTTTATGTTCATAGATGATAAATATACTGAAGTCTAGATACTGAACATTCATGTTATTTCCACACTTTTCATAAAAAACTTCCTATTTAACTATTAACAATCAACTATCTTTCTGCTCTCAATTTTTTTTATTCGTGCAATGAGTCTCTTGGAATATAATTCACAGCAAGTGAAAATCAATCAATCTCTCTCTTTCTCTCTTTCTCACAAAGATACTGTCTTATGAAATGTACTATCTCTGTTTCTTTGGGCAAGTTCCTTCCTCCATATTCCAATAACCTAATTTCCTTGGCTGCTTGAGATTGTTCGCTGGAAATAATTATTTCTAGTTTGATTAAAGTCTTCTCCAAGGGTATCGTTAAACATGGCAATGTTGGTTGTGATAAATCCACCAAGTATCTGTTTCTCTCTCTCTCTCTCTCTCTCTCTCTCTCTTTAGGTATAGAGTTAGTGGGGAAGATATTTTTAATATTCTTTCCGAAGAATGGACATTGTTATGTCCAAAGCTCCGCCAATTTATGTAGATGCATGACAATATAATTATTATCTATAGTTATTATATTACAAATTGCTTTTTCATATCATACACAGTTCAATAATGATTTTCTTAGTCTATATTATGTAAATTCATCTATAATTTTTCTGTATTGTAAGCTATTGTATATAAGTGTATAGTCCAGTATATATTGTAATCTACATAAATAAAGTACTCAATCAATCAATCAATTTCTCTCCCTCTCTCTATCTCTCACTCTCTCTCTCTCTCTCTCTCTCTCTCTCTCTCTCACTCTCTCTCTCTCTCTCTCGATCTCTCACTCTCTCTTTTACACATGTTCTCACTCCGATTCAGAATGCTACCTCATCATAACTCTCTAATTTACTTCCTTTATCGAACTTACAAAATGCACTAGTGGTTGAAATAGCCATTAAACTGTTCAATTTATGATTGTACTCATCTAGAGAGATATTTTGTGAATAGTTTATTTATTCCTCGATACAATAATTCAATGATTAGTTGCAATGAAATCACAGTTTCCCTATCAATAAGAAAAGACTTAGGGTGCATTTTGAATTGTCGTTGCATTAAGCTGCATTTATAAGAATTAAGCTGCATTTATTAGGACTGAAGGTCTATTTACAAAATTGTCCAGAATTTTCTTATTGTATCTTTTCATCCAGATATCATTCAAATTTTAATGACAGAGCTGCTGCAGCAGTGGATTATTACTCCAGTTTCGGCATCTAAACTCATAAACTGACATGCAAGTATAAAACCAACTTATCCCTCATTCATCTCATATTTCCCTGTTCTTAAATTCAACCCAAGTCTCTTATTGCGCTGCCGTACTTACATCACACTAACGTGAACAATATTAATTCCTACCAGCTTAACATTAATTCATCTCATATTTCCCTGTTCTTAAAACGTGAACAATATTAATTCCTACCAGCTTAACATTAATTCATCTCATATTTCCCTGTTCTTAAATTCAACCCAAGTCTCTTATTGCGCTGCCGTACTTACATCACACTTAACGTGAACAATATTAATTCCTACCAACTTATTGTTGATTCATCTCATATTTCCCTGTTCTTAAATTCAACCCAAGTCTCTTATTGCGCTGCCGTACTTACATCACACTTAACGTGAACAATATTAATTTCTACCAGCTTATTGTTAATTCATCTCATATTTCCCTGTTCCTCAATTCAACCCAAGTCTCTTATTGCGCTGCCGTACTTACATCACACTTAATGTGAACAATATTAATTCCTACCAACTTATCTTTAATTCATCTCATATTTCTCTGTTCTTCAATTCAACCCAAGTCTCTTATTGCGCTGCCGTACTCACATCACACTTAAGTTGAACAATATTAATTCCTACAATATCTTTATTTTCATCATCATCGGCATCATCTTCACTTCACAGATCTGGTCAATTGAACCTGTTCCGGTACCCAAACTTTCCTAGGCCTACCCATATATATAATTTTTTCAATAATTTTGGAATATAATATTTGATTCCAAATACATGGATTTGCATTTTTTAATGTGCTCCTTTCTAAATTTGGTCCATCTCCATCCATTTTCACTGCTTGTTAATTACCCGGAGGTCTGTCAGTTACCACAAATCTAGACCTATTCTATTTTCATGTATCAATCTCTAATGTCAATAATCAATTCTATAAATTCCATAATTTATAAATTTCCTCATAATTGCGCGATGGTAGATATAGTGAGGTCCACGTTATAATGGCAGTGAAGAAAGATAGGAGAAAAACGTTGCCAAGTCTCTCCATTTTGCCACTGAGTGTACACAGCTGTTACTCAATTCATCCCATTGAATTTGATATAATAATAATTATCATTTCCTTGATAAAATAAACAATTTAATGTCAAATCGATCAAGAATAATATTTTTTTTCCATAATTTGATTCAGAAATTTGCTTCCATAACTGAGATCAGATTTTATTTTTATACAAACCTGAAATGGCGGCTAATTTGAAAAGCTTTGCTACACCAATCTGAATTTCAAAACAACAGAAATTGAGTTATTTGGTAGGTATTCTATTTCAATTTCTTCTGAAAATAATAGAAAAATAGGAATCCTATTAAAAATAAGTAATTTTAATGGAAATAATTCTGAAATAACCTTTCAATATTATTTATACCGGTACGAGTAGGTCTAACCTATAAGTGTAGGCCAACTGAAGCATGGATGAAGTCTAGGATGGTTAGTTATCAACTTTAAAAATGTCATTTCAGGTAATTTAATTTGTGTTTCTCATACGGTAACGTCTAAAAATTATTTAATTGTTCCAAAAATACATTTTAAATCAATTATACGACTTGTGTACTAAAGTATTTTGATATGATGAAGAAAAAAATGGCTGCTGAGATTGTTTGTCTACTTTTGTACAGTCACTGTCAAAAGTAGAAATTAAATATTCTGGAAATAGACAACATTGCAAAGCTAGAGAGAGATAGCACTATCTGTTTTGTTGTATGATAGAAATGGAGAGCAACAGTATTGTCAATCCTTCCCTGCCATTATAACGTGGACCTCACTATAGTCTCAACTACTAATACTTAGGATAGATTGTACATATAGTATAAGCATTTCGCATTCCTACATCTTCTTCAAATAAATTATACAGATCTTGTACAATTCCATCTCTTATTTTCCAATAACGTATTTCATCATGGCTACCTGATTTCTTTGTTGAAAAATAATTCCATAGCCTTTCGGAGGAGACGATAAAAACCGTCGGTCCCGTCCAAGGATAGTGTATAGCTATTCTATACTATATACTATTCTTGGGTCCCGTACACCTAAAAAGTTGTCGTCATCTCTCATCATCATCATCCCTCTCACTCAGTACCCACACACAAGCCTAAGAGCTCAAGTTTATACCCTCAGTATAAGTAGAAATAATAAATGAATAGTACTCTTTGAGAGAACATTACTATATAAAATGAAAAATGCGTATATTTGTTTTCTCCATATAGAATTCCATTCCTATATCCAACATTTCCGGTTTTGAGAACAGATTTAGATACAAAGAATCTTCCTGTAACTTACTATCAATGATAATAATCTCCATACTTGTTAGATCTCTACCCTTAGCAGCCTTCAAATTAGCTCCAAGTCCCTTCATTACCACCCTTGCCTCGAGCCAGAGCACCAAGGGAATCTTTTGCAATAATAATGGATGATTGGAGCCAACCGTTCACCGCAATAATGATCAATGTGCATGCATATGGAGGAGGATTCTGTCAATTGGAAATTGGCAACGCCGGGGGCTGATTTGGTGCTGATAACCGCCCCTCTCACAATTTTATTTAAAAAACGCGGTCGGGGTGACTCACAACGGGGTTGACACTGTGGCTGCACCAAAACCGCCCCCCCTTCTGATTACTCAAGTGTTACAGAGCGAAGCGGTGTACTCTTCTTCTCCATTTTCTTCCTCACCTTCTTTTTTTCTCCTTCATCTCCTTCTCGTCGTTTCTCTCTTCCGCCCTCTTCGCCGTCCACTCACTCTTTCATTCACTCCTCCTCTCCCTTCTCAATCTTTTTCTTCTTTATCCCCTTCTTCTTCCTCTTCCCCTCTTCTTCTTCTTCTTCTTCACCACTTATTTTTCTTCTCTTTCTTCTTTTCTTCCTTCCTCTTCTTCTTCTACCCTTTTTGATGATTCTACTCCGCCTTCTACTCCTTTTAATCTTTTCTCTCCTTTTCATATTTCTCTCCGTCTCCACCTATTTCTTCTCCTTATATCCCATGTTTTATCTCCTACTCTTTTCCTTCCTCCCACTTCTTCCTTTCTCTTCGTCCTCCTACTTTTTATTCTAATTTATTTCCTTTGTATTATTCTTCTCTCTATCTTCCTCCTCCTCCTCCTCCTTCTTCTCCTACTACTACCAATTCTCCTCCTCCCACTCCACCACCTCCTACTCCTCCTCTCATCACTCCTCCTCATCACCACCCTCTCCTCTACCTCCTCAACAACTCTTTCTTCAACTTTTCTTTATCCTATAACTACTTTTCCCTCATTCTGAAGTCTCCTCCCTTCTTCCTCTTTCTCATCCTTCTCCTTCTGTACACACTATTACTGGGTTTTCTCATTCTAAGGCTCCTTCCTCTCTTCTCTCTCTTCCCCAAATTCTTCACCTCCTCCTCCTACTCTTCCTCTCCCTCCTCATCCTTCTCTCCTCTTCAGTTTCCCCTTCTTTTCCTTATCATCCACCCACTTTTTTCCAAATTCTTTCTGGAATCTCTTCAGGCCTCAGGGTGGGCGCTTCAGATACAGCGAGGTGGATTGACTGCATTTTTGGCCCGAGGCAAAAACAATTTTGCCAACTCAATACTTAATGGAGACAATATTGACGGCAACGAGATGAGTCAGAAACAAGGATCCGAGTTTGTAAGGAAGAGAGGGTGATCGTATCCCCATCACTAGCCTAACAAGGAGAGTTTGTCACTAAAAAAGGAGAGGAAAAACATACGCATCTTCATCACAAGCCTCCAACTGTATTTTCGATTTGCTTGTGGTTAGGCAACTGTTGCTGCGAAAACCATCAGTAGGCAATGACACGAGGCATACTATTGAAGAATATCCTTAACTGTGTTTCCAATATAATTCTCAAAAGACAAACTGAAAAACAGGTATAAAAGCAGCTTCAAAACTAAAAATTGTTCCCAAGAAACTCTCAGATTGGTACACTAGATACGAGTCAAGATGAATGATGAAATATGTTGAATAGAGACTTCTTATGAAAAATAATGAATTTTCCTCGGAAGCTACTGGGCTGAAGATGACTTGAATCATGATTGTTTTGAAAGGAAAGAATATTCCAAAGGAAATATGAATGATTGTATCTAGGAAACTGTGGGGAAACTTTGAGGATAACACAAGAATAGAATTCCCGGATAGAGACAGTTTGGGGAAACAGAACTTATTTCTTTGAATCACAAATAAATCAACTATAGTATCTAGAATCAACGGACTGTCCTCGAAAAAGGAATAACTTCTTGGTATTCCATGATGCATAAGGCTGATAAGATTTTTTTTTTAGAGAGGAAAATTACAGAAATAGGATCATCAGATAGGTAAAGGGTCACGCGAATCATTTATCAATAGAGACAGTTGCAATTTCTAAATTTAGAATGAGCATATTTACTGAGAAGCATTATTTATGAAGCTTGAGTGAGAACGGGATTATTTCTGCAAGGGAGGAGAATCAAGAGTCGCTATTTCCTGGTTTAATTCATCAAAAGGTCTGATCGTAAAATTTCATCTCTCGGAAGAGATTGAAGAGATGCAGGCAGATTATGAGTGCGTGAGCAGTTTAGGATTTTTCTCTCGGAAACCATTGAAGATTCTCACTTTACCAATGAAGATCAATGAAGGAAGAAATACTAGAAGAGAGGCTAGAACATAGACTAGAAGGAAGACTAGAAGGAAGACTAGAAGGAAGACTAGAAGGAAGACTAGAAGGAAGACTAAAAGGAGGAATAGAAGGAAGACTAGAAGGAAGACTAGAAGGAAGACTAGAAGAAAGACTAGAAGGAAGACTGGAAGAAAGACTAGAAGAAAGACTAAAATAAAGACTAGAGGAAAGGCTAGAAGAAAGACTAGAAGAAAGACTGGAAGAAAGACTAGAAAAAAGACTACCACTACAAGAGAGACCTTTACCTCGATGCAATTAGCTATTTATGAGTGAGTTGAGGCTGATTTGCACATATCAGTGGAAGTGTCCAGTATGGTGAACATATGAATTCCAATAAGTTCTAATGGGAATGGGAATATTCATACTTGATCCGCCGCGCTGAGTGAGAATAGTCACTTTAGAACTAATGGGAATCATAATTACACTGTACCGGTCAATGGCTTTAATACTGATATGATAAGATAAGATAAGATAAGATATTTATTGACAATTGTTACTAGGCTGTTGCCTATGGTAACATTTACAAAAATTGACATTATAAAATCAAATAAAACTTAAGAAATAGATAATTATTTTCAGTTCAGCATCAGTATTAACCAATTACAAATATTGAAGAAAATAATATTGTACATATTGAGTGATCAACATCAACTAAAGTATTACCACATTAGCAAACTAAAGTTGTTATTTGCATCCATGTGGAGTGAAACTTATCATGAAAGTATACCATGTAGAATTGAAGTTCATAATAAAATACAATAGAGGGAAGATGAAATAGAATATGATGTGTGAATTGATGTGAACCGGTGAAGCTGTGTGAATTTGTTGTATATTTATTTCAATGTCAATCTTAAGCTGCATTTTCATTTGTGCGTAAATGCCGTCGTCGACCACGACAGGGCGAGGATCTCAGATTGGGATGATTTCAATTTGTCTAAATAACCTGAAATATTGGCCCATATGAATAAAACCAGAGCAAATGCTCATGAGCAAGAGCATGGAGCATAAGGTTCTGCTCATGAGCAAAAGGTAGAAGCAAAAGCATTTGCTCATTTTTATATGAATAAGCTTTACCTTATACTCTTACCTTATGCTCCTGAACTCTGGAGCAAATGCTCACGTATTTTAAAGATTCTCCATCAGCTGGTTTTATAGCTCACGGAAGCGCTAAATATGCAAGTAGGGTGCACCGCTTGTGTTTGCGTCGTCTGTTCTGTTTTCTATTTATGAATAGAGTTTTAGGTTAGTTGAGTTTACAATTTTGAAATAATAGCGTGAAAAAATGTCATCTCTATAATAATCTTCAGCATATTCTTATAATATAAATAGCCTTCTTATAATCGTCTACACTTTCATCTTCTTAAATGCCTATTTCCTATTTTGTGATGGCTATCTTTATAACAGGTAGGGATAATGGTGATATATATCATGGTTGAATCTAAAAAGAGTTTTATAGCTCTCAACTATTGGTTGTGATCGTATCTGGTATAGTTTCCTCTTCCTCATACGAATTAGTTGAGCCATTTTACTATGAGCAAAAGGTGATAAGCTGCTCTAGACTAGACTCACCTTTTTTGAAGCATTTGCTTCAAAAGTTGAGCAAATGCTCTAGTTTATTCATAAAATTTTGAGCAAAAGCTTTTACTTTTGAGCAAATGCTCAAACTATGTTTTTGATGAGCATGAGCAAAAGGTTTTGCTCCCGCTTATTCATAGAAAATGAAGCAAATGCTCCATATTTTAGAAGTATAAGCAAATGCTCAACTTTATTCATATGGCCCATTATGTTCAATTCATGCTCTTATAAGGAAGGTTGAGTTTATACTTTCAAATGACAATTAATATATGTTCATACTATAAAAAATGTTTTGATTCTTGAATAATAAACACAAATAATGAAAAGTTATTTGATCAGCTGTTTTAGCACACTTGAAATTTGAACACTATTTATTTTTTTTTTTAATTTTCACAAAGTAGCAATGATTGGTAGAGAAAAACTAAGGATACTCCTTGTACTATTTCTTTCCCAAGTTTAGATAACATTTTTATAGTCCGAAATAGGGTTATGGTTTCACTTTTCTAAAATTTAGTCCATTTCCACTAAAAAACAACGACAAACTAAGAATTTTTAATTTCGAAGGTTAAAAACAGAATAAAAAACAAAAATATCACACTCAAATCACCATGAATGTCAACAATGCTTGTCGCCGTCGACTGCGGAAGTTTACGAAACGAAAATGCACCTTTAGCAGGACTCAGCCTGGATTGTGATAGAATTTCATCGAATATTATAGAATTAATAACATCGACAGTAACATCTCAATTCTGTCAACATTCTACTGGAGAAAATCAAACTGCTATTTTATGATAACCCTCAAGAAAGTCTACAATAATTATTTGAGCATCTTCAATACACGGGTCTCAACATGACTACAATATGATCTCATCAACAACCAATCATTTCATAGTTCCTCATCAAACGAGAATGGTCTGGAAAAAATGCAAGATCCCTCAATCCGAATCAGACTAGAATAAGACTGTTTTAAAGATTCTCTTCAAACCAGTCCAGTTCCTATAATTTAGGTTACAAGCTTACATCGTGCAAAATTGAAATTCAAAAATATTGAAAAAAGAGGTGCTAGATAGGGCTATCTCGAGGAGCAAAACAGGCAGGTCATGGACGATCGTGGGTGTCAGAGGAAGAAGAAGAATAATTATTAACCTATTAAAATCATCATTCATATATTCATTTCACATCGGATTATATCATAAAAATCAGAGGAATGTTTGAAAAAGTTACATTGTTTTTATTATCATGGCGAGTTTGTTGGTTGAACCACCATTTTGTGACGTTTCTATTATATGCATCGTTAAGTGGGAGGAGAGTGTCTAACTGGGCCAATGGCAGGTGTTCATGCCCTTGACCAATAGCAGTACTGGCCTACTAATATAAATTCTGCTGTTCTTGTATTTAATTTAGTTTATCAGAGATTGACAATGGTGTAACAACCGAAACCGGTCTTTCCATTATTAATAAAATCTGTTATTTATGACAATTCCTTAGTCTTTTTAATCAATGGTTTGAAAAAGTGTTAACAGGCTCAGCCCAGAACTGTGCCTTTCCCAATCTTTTATACAAATAGTCCCAGATTATAGGATACTTTCAGATAGGAAATGTTCATATACTTAATAGGAAACAAATCAATATAACAACTGATTATTAGTAATTTTGAGTTTTATTAGCAGTTTTTTGGAAAGATAAACAAGGACGTGAATTCAAGAATATGTATGATGAATTCAATCATTGAATAAACTGACTGTGGCAAGGGCTTTTCTCACAATGAAAACTATTCAAAAATCATAGTTATTCACGGTACTACTTTTGATTGCCGACAAATACCTCTAGCACATAAGTGGTTTCCGTAACCATGATCTCAAGAGTGAAAGCTGGGGGAGGTTTCAAGGGTACGCAGAGAATGCGTGCTACTTTGTGGTTTCGCAATGAACGCAAATGTGGAGGGTGAATCCCTCTTCCATACATCACACAATGAATTACGAATCTTTCTCTCCAATTACAGAATGAATTGGGAATCTCACACACTCTCTCTCTCTCACTCACTCTCTCTCTCTCTTTTTCTCTCTCTTCAATTAGAGAATGAGTTAGGAATCTCTTTCTCACTCTCTAATTGAAGACGATCAATTGTAATTGCCAGGAGGGTGGAAATGTCGCACAATAATTTTTATATAGTCTAGGACAGAGAGTTGACACATGTTCTTGTTTAATAAGATTCAGAGACTTCTTCATGAGGAGAAACATGGGTTTGTGCCTGGCCTTTTAAGAGATAATAACAACATCTAAACATACATAGAATAATAAATGAGAGTCAATTTGGTTTTATCCCCGGAAAATCGACAATTGATTTATTGGAGAATATGACAGGTGACATCAATAGATCTTTAAATGAAAATAAATTTGTTATAGCTGTAGCAACCGACCTGACAAGAGCTTTCGACATTGTTAATTATGAAAGCATGATTCAGAAATTAATAAGAATAGGTGTTGGAAGCAAACTACTAATGTTATTCAGTAATTATTTCGTGGAGAGAACTCTGCAAATTGGAATAGGTACCTACATTAGTAGCAGCTATGAAGAATCATGCGGATTGATTCAGGGTAGCATACTATCACCGATTTTATTCAATATTTATGTAAATGATTTCGCAAGCCTTAAATTTAAAAGTAAAGTTATGCAATATGCCGATGATAATATGTTATATATAATACATAAAGATTTAGGAGCAGGGTTAGGTTTAATGCAGAAAGATCTGGATTTGGCAATTAAATATTTCTTTAATAATAGTTTAAAATTAAATTCACAAAAGACTAAAGTAATAGTATTCAGAAATCAGAGACTTAATGTCAATGAGAATGAATTTGTTAAGTTAATTGGTCATAAAGCAGAATGTCTAGATAATCCACACATGAACGGATGTGATTGTCAAAAACTTGATTTTTGTGACAGCTTAAAACATTTAGGAATAATGTTTGATGATGATATGAGATTCAGATCCCATAATAGATTACTTTTGAAAATAATGAGAGCTGCTCTTTATAAATGTTCAAGAATTAGCTATCACTTTCCCATTACTACTAAAAGAATGATCCACTACTCAATGGTGCAGAGCACTCTCTTCTACGGAATCACCATCCATTATTTAGTACCCAAATATATAAAACAGCCACTGCATAGGGCCGTAGAAAGATTAATAAAAACACTTTTCAATGGTGTTGAACGTCACTTGTTCGGAATTATGTCGGTGGAAGCTTTAGCCAGGTTCACAGATTTGTCACGAAACTACTATAAGAACGAATATAGAGAAATGAACGAAATAGAATATACATTGAGACATAGGAATTATAGAACCCACAGATATAATGATGCCTATGGTAAAAGAGCTCCAGAATTCAGAATACCATTTGTGTTAAATTCATTGCCATTAGACCTGACAATGTTACAGAGTAGGAATGAGATTCAAACAAAACTCAAAGTGCACTTCATAAGGATAAATAATCATTTTGATTAGTTTCAGGAAATTAGTTGAGTTTTGTTTTTTGTGTTTATTCCAGTTTATGAATTTTTTATTGACTATCTATTATATTTTTTGAGTTTAAAATAATTTTAGTTTTTCAATGAAGATATATTATGGTTTAATAAATATTTATGTTCAGAGTGAGTAACATTAGGTAATATCCCAGAGTGATTATCTTGTTAATTGTCGCTTACCAAGTACAGTCTTTTTTTATAAGTCTTATTTCGTTTAGTTGAGTCGGTTTAAGTTAAGTTAATGGTGCAATGGACAAAAGAGAACAATCAGTTACAAAAATGAAGAAATATGATCAGGTAATTAAGAAATATTATTATTGTTATTGATTGTTTTTATTGTATGTAAAGGATTATTTTTATATATCCCTCAAATAGCTTACAGCTAGAGGGATATTATCGCACTATTGTAATACTCAAATAAATAAATAAATAAAATAAATGAATAAAATAGATAATTTGGAATAAAATTTAGAATTTGGAAATAGGCCGACACATCTAGAAAATACCTGAGTCTATATCTACTTAATTCATGCAGATGAACGGGCTAGAGTCAAGAAACCTTCAATTATTGATCTTGCCATGCCTGATTCAATAGGTTTCTACTATAAACTAACACTAACAATTGACAATAACAATAACAATTGAAAAATACAAACAGCTTCAATAAACATTGGCAACTAAAATCGGACAAAGAAAACAACAAGTTACTTTGTTGACATTCTTCATTTGATTTGGGGGCGCATTACTATCCCTCGTTTAGATAGCAAAACGTCACAAATCCAAACAATATCAGTCATTAAATAACAAATTAATTTCAATGCAAAACTTAAGAAAGAAAAGCCAGTTGAACCCAATTTTCGCCGATAATACCATATATTTGGAATAGTAATTCCAAACCCCCACTCAGATTGACATTCTTGTATAAACCTTGCACTGCACTTTGTTGATGATTTCCGTCTTGTTCCTTTTCGATGTTATTTTGTTATTTCGGCGTTTTCTTCTACGAGTTGAGTTGATGATGTCGGGAAGTCATCTTTCGATGCTGAACCTTCGTCTCCCGAGTCGGTCTCACGTCAATTCTGGTCAGGTATCATTCTCGGGACCTCTTACGACATTCCTCGCTCGTGGAGTCCATGATGGTATGTAGTTGTGTCTCAAAGCTGGATTTTGAAGGGGTGAAATATGAACCGCTTAGCGGTTATTAGGCGATGCTATCTATCCACACATCGCGAAATACAATTAAATCAAGGCATGGCAATATTTAAGCAATCTAATCCATTAATTACGGTGACGAAGATGTACCTTTGTGCCACTACATTCAACTACTTGAAAGTAAATGAATAATATGCCATCTTCATCATTGTAACGTATAAGAAAGTATAGAACTATCTTGAGTGAACATACAGTGTTATCATCTGATGCATACAGTATCAACTACAAATATATAGTATCAGATTTAAATATAAAGTTTGGAAGGACAGTCAGGTTCATATGCACCATTCACGTTTAACAATAAACTGAGTTTAAATGTAGCTAAGGTCGCATTCAACATAATGTGTTACATTCCAGGTTCAAATCAACATCTTATTAATCTCCGTTTCAACGTACGAGGTACATAAATGTGCCTCAGTGGAGCTAGTTCCAATCGGTCGTTAATCCAACGTGAATTCCGAGTGAATTACTCTCATTTTCCAATTGATCATTGCTAGCTGTAGGTCAATCACATCTCTATTCCTGATTCACTAGTAGTTCAGTGAACAGTAGACCTCGCGCAGTTAAAAACTACAGCCTCATAATTCAGAGTGAATTATGTCCTGTCCTGACGTGTCGGCGAGATATCGGTGTGTAAACAACTAATGGATGTTTCGAATGTTGTATAGATAATAATTAATAATATTAATTATGATTATTATCATTGGAATGCTAATAACTTGTTGTTTACAACTATGCTACTACAGTATCATCAAAAGCTTACCGAGTTGAAAGCAGAGAGAAGTCGGGAGAAAATACTATGCTGCTTCAAGTTATCAATTACATGCCTCACTGCATGCAATTAATAGTCCACACAACAGGTGTTTTTTCGCTAAGTTACATTGAGATATTGAATTGCATGAGTCATTGATTGCAATTAATAATCCACTAGACAGCTGATTCATGATGAATAATTCTATAATGTGATTTTTACTCTAATATTGGCGTATGGAGGAGGCTCCTTTTTCCTTTTATATTATCCTTAAAATGCAAAATTTCCTGAAACCTTGTATATACGTCGACGCGCAATTTGAAAAGGAACATATCTGTCAAATTTCATGAATATCTATTACCACGTTCCGCCGTAAATGTGCAATATTTGAACATATAAACATAAAGAAAAATGCAAAACCCAGCACTTGAATCTAAGACCTCACTTCGCTCGGTCAATCAAGGAGAAATTCCAGCATAAAGTTGGTTATATTCTCAGTGAATATAATTTTCTCCTGTTCTCTGATTCATCATGAAAAGAACACGAGAAAGTTATAATTATAGTAGATTGTATCATAAAGTTTCTATACTGTGAATAGGTTATTCATTTTCTTGTTCAGAGTTACTTGTATGTACATGGGAATTGGAACTTATGTGTAATTTACACTTTTGAATGACTAAGAAATTCAAAACAGTGTGTAGAGATAAAAATAAAATTAGAAAAGGGAACTTTGATTTTTCATATTTATGAAGTTTGACCTATTCCTCTGTAAGTTAGTCTTAAACACGTCTTTATTGATTCATACAATAAGTGCATCATCAAACTGATAGGGAGAGAAAAAATAAGGTAACCTTGTGTTATTCCTCTCCCACATTCAGATGAGGTTACACATAGTCCGAAGTATGTTAAGTCTTGTAGTTGTTCACTTCACAAAATGTTCAGTACTTATTTAGTTTTACAATGTAGAATTTTAAATTTAGATTCTTCAAAACCAAACTTAGAAGAAATATGCATTTATTTATCATTTACAATCAAAGAAACAGACTACAGTCCAAAACTTCGTTTCATCCCAATTTCATAAAAGCAATGGTCCAAATAAAGGTTATCTGCGACTCTCCAATTCTTCATTAATTTCCACATTGAAACAAAACACAAACACTTGAAACAATTATCAATTTTGAATTTAGAAAGATCAATATCCGAATTGATAACAAAATTCCTTCTTATTAGTACTCAAAACTGTAAAAAAATAATTCACACTATTATAACTAAAATAGGAAATATCCACATTATAGAGGAATGATTTTGCAGAACCAAAAAAAAAAAACTTTTCTTTTTGTCCACTATAACCATTTGGTTTATTCACACCAGCAAAATACCTATGGTCGAGTGGGCAAATTAGAAAAAGAAATTAGAAGTGCAAGAGAAAAGTAGAATTAGTGCTTCTCAATGTTCTGACTAAGCCGGTAAGTCCGTTTAGTCTTGTAGGGTGAAATTAATGGAGTGTAAGTTGTGAGAAAGAAGGCAACCATTGAGAGAAAGTAGGAAAGAGAAAGGTAGACTAATAGAGAGCAAGTGAGAGAGGAGGGGAGAAAGATAGTAATTCCCCTGAAGGAGTCTTCCTGGCTCTTTTGTCTTGTTAGGAGTAATTGATAAATGTGCAGCCCTTGCAAGTGGTAGCTGTACAGGATCTGTATACAGACAGGAAACTCAATGAGTGGTTCTCTTTATGGTGGTATCTCTTGGTTTTTACCTGGGGATCGAAATTATATGATTTAAGGGCTGACATATTCTGGCTAGATTGCAGTGAAAACTTCAACTGATTCATTGAACTTTATATTCATAAAAAATGAAGAAGAGAATCGTTCTGAGCCGTGATTTTATTTCTTTATCCATTTTCTAATTATTTGTAGGTGATTAGATTCTACGCACAGGCATAGAATAGAACAATCTTAAGCTTATGGATTGCTTCTAACTCAAATCAAATTATTTATAGTGAAAAACACAAAGTGTTCTAACTACAAAGTGTTTTAACTGTAATAACTCTTATTTGATACTCTTTACCTTCTAGTCGTGACCCTGGGTCGAAGGGACCCGGGAAATTTTTGTTTTAGTTATAATTTTGCTTCCGTTTGCTATACTGTCTATTGAGACCCATGTAAATTCATGTCAGTAGACACTCAACCCACTCTTATTCAAATCAAGTATAACTACTACAATCAAACGTAGACGTATTCTCAGGTACAGGCTAAAGTGTCCATGAAGGCTCATTCCATAATGTATATAAAAATTAAAACCAAGTAATTTATTATTTGTGTTTTATGTTATACATTATTCATTATTGTGTATTATTTTTTCTTATCGTTTTTGTGGAATGAAAAAGATTTCGATTTTATTTAATTAAATGAATAAGAATAAAAAAATGATAGAGAAATACTATATTACTGGCTCTAAAGATTGTGAAACTAAGCTTCCATTATGCAATTTATTCCAGTGTGATATTTCTGTTTTTATCCAGTTTTTCAACCGTCAAAATTAAAAACTCTTAGTTTTTGTTTGCTCTTGAGTAAAAATGAACTACTTTTCAGACAATTGAAATTATAACCCTATTTCGTTTTATAAAAATATGTGAATTTGGGAGAGAAACAGCATGAGTCTCTTGAATTTTTCTCTCTCGGCTATCTCGTGGAAATTATGAATATAAGAAAGATAAAATAGAATTATAGTTCCTATTGAAATTGATAACATTTTAGAATAAGAATACAAATAATAAAAGATATGCTATAATTTGCATTCTTATTCTATTATTATATTAGTTCCAAAGAGTTTTTTCTATTCTATTTTATAAATACAAGAAGTTAGCCCTGAATTCATTCATTTTAAAACGAATAATAATATTCATAGAAAACACTCCTATTTTGGCATTAACTTTGTGAGAAACGAACATATCACAAATCCAATATGAGGAGAACGAATGTTTCGTTAAGATTTTCCATTTCAATATTCTTCTCTCAATTCGAGTTGATAGATGCATATACGAGTGGAAAATCTTTGAAGATGCATACATTCAAGTTCCAAAGTAGATTGGATAATGTATCCTATATAAGCCGGTGCGCACAACTTTTAATTTCCAGCTCGCCTGAATCAAGTTCTTAATACCTTTAGTTTTGAGTTATAGTACGACTTGACAAGAAGATTGCATATGGCGGAGTTGAACATCTGTTCTTCACACAATAATGGATGAAACTATTCAGAAGTAGGTCGCGGGTCAAGTACTTCGGGGAGATGCACAATTCCCAACTCATGTTATTTCAGCTCATTCAAATCCTGTTTAGTTTGGCGCTACAGTATTTCAAAAGAATAATGGATGCTCACAAATTCCAATGAACTGAGAGCTTATTAATAGAGTGGAATTATTCAATGTAGTCTGAAAAGTTTCTGTGCGGATCGTATTTTGAAACTGAGTAGTGAAGTAGGAAAGTTGTTAGTTATTGCCATTGTGTTCGAAAGAAGGTCTCTACAATATAATTGCGAAAACTATGCGATATTCCCAATAGCCATATTTTTATAAATGTTGATATTGGTAATAGTATTTTCGCCACACTGCACAGAAAGCAGCTGTTTTCCAGTCCCTGAAAGACATTGTTTGCAGACGACTCTCGTCTGAGTCAGAACAGGTTTCTTTCCGGCCTAGGCCGGAAAGAGTACCCTTTCCAGCCGCTAACATGGAACTAAGAAAGTTGATCAAAAAACAGCTGATCAAAAAACTTTCTATTATTTGTGTTCATTATTCAATAATTAGAACATTCATAATAATATCATCTTATTGTCATTTGAAAGAATAAAAAAGTATAAACTCAACCTCCCACGTAATTGAACATCTTTCATCTTTTAGGTTATTTAGACAAATCAGAATAAAAAATAAAAATACTTGGACAATTTCCTGATATTCAGATTACCTTCCACTAGCTATGAGCTATGACCTTCCACTTCTGCTTTCGGAAGTGCTTATTAAACAACTATTCTCATATATATATTATTGTTTATTTTTGTGTGTGGCTGAAAATAGCGTTCGCATCAAGGGCAAAAATGTTTTTCTGGCTCTACGGTCTTCGGCCTACGGCCTCGGACTTGAAAACCGATTTCGAGCCGGGAAAAATCTCATTTTCTGCTCTAGGTGCGAAATATACTATTTAAGTCACAAGGGCGGGAAAGGCTCTTTTGCAGGGCAAGAATGATGTTTTGAGTCGAGACGCTAGCCAAGACTAGAATTTCATTCGAGCCCTGCAGATATTCACGTCCAAGTAATGTACACTTTTTTTGTCATAATAATCTAAATAAGAATGATTGGGAAATAGGAAACATTGCCTGCTTGTTCTGAAGCTACTACATGCATTCTATAATCATAACCTGGTTTACAAATTCCGAATCAGTAATTTTTTGATTTTGGTTGATGAAACTTCCTCCTGGAGCACTAAAAGGCGTTTTTTTGTACCAGTTTTGCTGTTCCTATTTCGGAACTAGGAAACATACTCGACTGTAGAGAAAACATATGATTCTATTACAGTGCAGTATGCTGTAATGAGAATCATATGTTTATTTGTTCTACAATCAGCTGTTTACCGGCTTGATTTCATGCATGGAAAACAGCTAAAATTCAATGAGTCCACCAAGAAAAAATGATTTCTGGAGTTGAAGTTATGAGCAATATATTTTTATAGGTCTGAATGTCATGTTGTACTTGGTAACCATATTGAATAAAAACTACTTGATAAAGTCAAAACAATCAAAACCATTACTGTGGAACTCCGAGTATCGTACATTGATATAGTACATCTCACGGAACCGCTCAAAAATGTATTATTACGAGGTCTGTAATGAATTGGGGTGTACTAAATCAAGGTTGAGAGCTGTATATATATGGACATTCCAAACGGACTGCACTATGAATGAACGATTTCAGGGAATTCACTATATCGGAATGTACTATATCGAGGCTCTACTGTAAATTATTTGAACAATTTGAGATACTACTTTCGGTTGTTACATAATTGTCAATCTCCAGTGAACTGGAAGCTCGAACATCGAGTAAGAGAATTTTGTTGTGTGTGTGGAGCCCTACCAGTAGCTGTTGACCAATGAAAGTTGAGCTCTACTGTTATTGGTCGAGACTAGACACGCCCACGCATTTAAAATATGGTCATGAGAGCCGTTAAACAGTGTTATGGTAGAATCATTGACCGCTATTTGGCGGTAATGAACAGCAAACAAAAAGCAAAAGATGAAGAGAAACTTAGTTATAACAGGAATGAATGGATACTATGAGAGAAAATGAGAGAATAAGTTATTGTAGAGGTTACAGACATGTACTCAGGGATGAAACACATCGTACAGCTTTATAGGACAGTGTTTTTATTCGATTCAGGAGTTTTTCAGTTGCTTTAGTTCACGGTGATTTTCCGTAGACCTTTGAGAGTATATATATTTAACAATATGCTTTATAAATGCACAATTCAAGTTAAATAATGTAAATGATTGACAAGTAAGGGGTATAAGGATACCCCTTTGAGAGGAGGTCAGTGGCTACTAAATTATATATCTATCTATCTATGTAGAACCAGTAATGAAGAAATTACAACAAAAAACAAAATTGGAGAATTGTAGAGGGAGAAACCAAGGTCAAATTTCCAAGTAGAATTACAAGAACATGGAAATTAAACTACTACTCTAAGATAACATAGGACTTAGAGTATTAGTTGAATAACTAATCTACTCTCGTTTTATTCTCGATTTTTGGCCAAAAGTTTGTGAAACAACTCGGAATTCCGCCAGTAGACAGCAGCACGTGTTGGGTCATATTTTCAACTCCGCCTACTCTCTCACCTGATTGGACGAGGCCGACTACCCGTGATTCAAAACTCTGCCGATAGGTGACGGTATGTGCTGGGTTATAATTTTGAAGAGTTTTCGATGTTTTATAGTAGTTCAACTACTGGCATATTCAATCTCACTATGAAAATGTATTATTTTATCATGAAAAGATATTTTTTTGTTAATATGATATAAATGAGAATTCCAATAGAAGACCTGAAGGCGAAGTCCGGAAACCATCAAAAGTTGGGAAAGCACTATGCTTCAACTGCGGGAACCTACCCGACGAAGGGCGATGATGATTTCTGATGAGGAGGTCGAAGGAAGTCGTAGAGATTGAAGGATTACTGGAGAAAATACGAATAGGCGATAATCCAATAAATAAATAAATAGGCTTCAAGGCAATAATCATCAAACAACATCTTTCAATATGATGAGCTGATGAAGTGCAATTATTGTGCAATGCGGCCTTAACATGTAAATATATTGATATAATTTTTTTGAGATGTAATTGATTGATAATAATAAGAATTAACATTTATCTTCAAGAAATCAGGGAAACCTGACTAAAATGACCGTTATCTTTTATAGAAGACGGCGTCAGAGAATAAACTTGACAACCTTGTCGTATTACCTTTTCCACTGAATTTAAAAAACAGATAAGGTTTTATCTGTCTGGCGACTGTCCAATCAAGCCGCAATTGCGTGTTTGTGTATATTGTATTGTGTTGACTTGTATGATAGAGCATTCTTTGTATTCTATAATATTCTATTCTAGTCCCATAACTTTCAAGTTCCAAAGAACATCTCCTATTCTGAACCATACTACATGCATTCTATAAACATAACCTAGTTTACAAATTCCGAATCAGTAATTTTTTGATTTTGGTTGATGAAACTTCCTCCTGGAGCACTAAAAGGCGTTTTTTTGTACCAGTTTTGCTGTTCCTATTTCGGAACTAGGAAACATACTCGACTGTAGAGAAAACATATGATTCTATTACAGTGCAGTATGCTGTAATGAGAATCATATGTTTATTTGTTCTACAATCAGCTGTTTACCGGCTTGATTTCATGCATGGAAAACAGCTAAAATTGAATGAGTCCACCAAGAAAAATTGATTTCTGGAGTTGAAGTTATGAGCAATACATTTTTATAGGTCTGAATGTCATGTTGTACTTGGTAACCATATTAAATAAAAAAATTATTACGAGGTCTGTAATGAATTGGGGTGTACTAAATCAAGGTTGAAAGCTATATATATATGGACATTCCAAACGGACTGCACTATGAATGAACGATTTCAGGGAATTCACTATATCGGAATGTACTATATCGAGGCTCTACTGTAAATTATTTGAACAATTTGAGATATTTGTTTCGGTTGTTACATAATATTCTCCAGTGAACTGGAAGCTCGAACATCGAGTAAGAGAACTTTGTTGTGTGAGTGGAGCCCTACCAGTAGCTGTTGACCAATGGAAGTTGAGCTCTACTGTTATTGGTCGAGACTAGACACGCCCACGCATTTAAAATATGGTCATGATAGCCGTTGAACAGTGTTATGGTAGAATCATTGACCGCTATTTGGCAGTAAAGAACAGCAAACAAAAAGCAAAAGATGAAGAGAAACTTAGTAATAACAGGAATGAATGGATACTATGAGAGGAAATGAGAGAATAAGTTATTGTAGAGGTTACAGACATGTACTCAGGGATGAAACACATCGTACAGCTTTATAGGACAGTGTTTTTATTCGATTCAGGAGTTTTTCAGTTGCTTTAGTTCACGGTGATTTTCCGTAGACCTTTGAGAGTATATATATTTAACAATATGCTTTATAAATGCACAATTCAAGTTAAATAATGTAAATGATTGACAAGTAAGGGGTATGAGGATACCCCTTTGAGAGTAGGTCAGTGGCTGCTAAATTATATATCTATCTATCTATGTAGAACCAGTAATGAAGAAATTACAACAAAAAACAAAATTGGAGAATTGTAGAGGAAGAAACCAAGGTCAAATTTCCAAGTAGAATCACAAGAACGTGGAAATTAAACTACTACTCTAAGATAACATAGGACTTAGAGTATTAGTTGAATAACTAATCTACTCTCGTTTTATTCTCGATTTTTGGCCAAAAGTTTGTGAAACAACTCGGAATTCCGCCAGTAGACAGCAGCACGTGTTGGGTCATATTTTCAACTCCGCCTACTCTCTCACCTGATTGGACGAGGCCGACTACCCGTGATTCAAAACTCTGCCGATAGGTGACGGTATGTGCTGGGTTATAATTTTGAAGAGTTTTCGATGTTTTATAGTAGTTCAACTACTGGCATATTCAATCTCACTATGAAAATGTATTATTTTATCATGAAAAGATATTTTTTTGTTAATATGATATAAATGAGAATTCCAATAGAAGACCTGAAGGCGAAGTCCGGAAACCATCAAAAGTTGGGAAAGCACTATGCTTCAACTGCGGGAACCTACCCGACGAAGGGCGATGATGATTTCTGATGAGGAGGTCGAAGGAAGTCGTAGAGATTGAAGGATTACTGGAGAAAAATACGAATAGGCGATAATCCAATAAATAAATAAATAGGCTTCAAGGCAATAATCATCAAACAACATCTTTCAATATGATGAGCTGATGAAGTGCAATTATTGTGCAATGCGGCCTTAACATGTAAATATATATTGATATAAATTTTTTTGAGATGTAATTGATTGATAATAATAAGAATTAACATTTATCTTCAAGAAATCAGGGAAACCTGACTAAAATGACCGTTATCTTTTATAGAAGACGGCGTCAGAGAAATAAACTTGACAACCTTGTCGTATTACCTTTTCCACTGAATTTAAAAAACAGATAAGGTTTTATCTGTCTGGCGACTGTCCAATCAAGCCGCAATTGCGTGTTTGTGTATATTGTATTGTGTTGACTTGTATGATAGAGCATTCTTTGTATTCTATAATATTCTATTCTAGTCCCATAACTTTCAAGTTCCAAAGAACATCTCCTATTCTGAACCATACTACATCACATAACATTCAAGTTCCAAAAACATCTTCTATTTTGAACCATTCCCGAAGATTAAATTCCATACTAACGCAGACAAACTCCATAACTAGCGAGATATAATTCTTAATTTTCCCCACGCATGAAAACTCAATCAACTTGAAAGTTCCTGTTGTGCCCGAAATCAAGAGCACCCCCAACCTCCATTGTTTGTCGGTTTAAATAAAACATCCGACCCATCTGCACACCCCAAAATGGCTGAAGAAGCGCGCACTGAGCCGTGCAAACAACAGTTATGACTAATGGACGCTCTCTATTTGCTACAATACGTCTCTCTCTGTTGCTCTCTATTCGCAACAATATATCTGTCTCTTGTGCCGTGCTATGAATTTAGAAAGTTAATTTTGAATTTAGAATTTAGAAGCACACACAATATAACTTAATAAAAGGGATGCTTGATAAACATACCTAGTGCTAGAGAACGGGAAACCAGAAATGACAAGAGAGACAACGAAATAGAGAGAAGGTATCAACTATATTGTCACCTCTTACAGTTAAATTCAACAATTAATAAAACAAAGAAGTTAATAAAACAAAGAAATCAATAAACAACAAATAAAACAAGAAGAAGAATCATGAAAACCGAAAATAAAATTACTAAATTTAGAAAGTTATCTCTGATATACTTAATTCGGTAATAACCTACTCTGTATGCTCTACATTTTAAAACGTTTTAGATTGAATCATAAAAGCTTAAAGGACTCTAATTTCAAAAGAGCAATTATTGAAAATTATCATAGATATGTCTCAGAAGTTAATCATAAATAACAATAAATATTTTAAGAAAAGCTCCACATAAAATTCATAAAATTCTTAGAACATTAAATTTAGAACACACTTGGAAACTTTAAAACACTATCAAAACATTATCAAATATTAATGATCCCCCCCAATAATAACTATTCTGTATCTTTACATCATGAAAGCTGCAGGGACAAACATTCCTCAAGTATCACATCATGGTATACTACCTTAAAAAAAACTATTCAAAAATATATGTCATCAAAATAAATTTAGGAAAGGTTAGGGTCCTTGAAACTTCATTTGATCCTTTACAACTTTAAGATGAGAATTATTTTAAAACATTAATTTAATCAATAAGGGACCTTTGAAAAATTCATGTACTCATTCAACTTTTAGTAGTTTAGAAGATTATAATTATCTATAAATTTAAAGAAAACTGAAATTCCCAGCTGGATCCTTACAGAGAAAATATGGCCTCACTTTTCAATGTAAAGATACAACCGAAAATCTATTACTCAACCAAATTAATAAAATTAATAAACTATCTATCCCCAATAATATCTCAAAATTATAATTTAACAAAAGTCTAATTCCGCACGTTTTACTTGATTGAAAGTCTGTCGTCACTAAAACCATTTTGTCACATCCGGAGTTCCTGGGACGTTCGTTTAATTTGGAAAAAAATTGTTACCTCATAGCTGTTTCTTCAAATTGAATCTAGGCTCGGTGATCGAGCTCTACACGTCCAGATGGACAGGAGACAGCATACCCCAAGCTAGGACGGCCATCGATTCAGAGGCGTCTCAGCGGCTTAAAGACACACGTTCATGAACCCATGAAATGATGGATTCGTACGTTGATCCCCGTACTTACACCGCTGTTAGAATAAAAATAAACTAGGATAAAACCAATTAACTTAACTTCAGTTATATAAATAAATCAACCTACTTTAGGTTATATAGCTCAATTACTTTAAAACATAAGTAGGCATTACCTACTTCAATCTCTTGATATAAAAGAATAGAATTTATTTGTAATAAGGGTTACGCCCTATACACAAAGCGATGAGTACATAGTATTCCATAATAGGCCTACATAATTCACAAGTTGATTGAATTACTTCATAATAAGGTATTTCGAGTATTGTTGTTAGTTTAGTCAGTTCTCTTACATAAATCACATTTATGGTGTAATTTAAAAGAATAAATTACATGATAGATGTTTCCTAAATAATCATGAAAGTTTTTCCTAAGCATCAAAAGACAAATAAAATCTATAACCAAAAAATACTGATAGAATAATATACTGTAAACATCAGTCAACACCGTCTGTGTACATCTGTGTAAACAACAGTAATTGAAATTTAGGTTAATAGCTTCCTCTTCAAAAATAGTTTAAATCAAACAAATATCTTAATTCCTACTAATAGGTATTCTAAATTTCTACAAAACATATATCGTTAATTTTCTTACATTACAATAAATACTTTGATGGAAGCTTTCTTTGAAGATATTTTCCTTAATAATATTATGGAAATATTATACTATGACGTACCTTTAGTAGCGGTTATAGGAGAAAAATCTCCATTGTGAGGTGACAATTTGATACTCTCTCTCTTCTTAATTAAGCGACTACATAGGCAAAAGACTAAAAATGCTGCTGGAACAAAAGGTTCCAGAGCCAAATACTAAAAAAAGCCTAAAGCTGGCATGGAAGCCAAGATTAATACCAAGTTCTGAACAGATTACATTATTTAGTACTGCTTATGTCGGAGGACAGACGCTGAGTGAAGCCACTTCGCTTTTCTCGTCTTGAGGTGGACAGCTGTGAGATCGGCCATACTAAATAGACCTAACCAACACCAACTGTGATTGGCAGTTACTATTCTCTAGAAAAATTTCCACCAATAGAAAGGGACGTTACAACTACAATTCAAGATACATTCTCCCACCAAGTGACAGCTATTTTTCCTAGGCAGCTATAAATTCCTTGCCTTATAAGGTTGTGAACCAGACTTATATTCTCGGAAAATCGTTGATCTTCCCACAACTTCTACACACACACCTATAGAGTCGACACTACACAACGCAAAAAGCAAGGTTCATGAACTAAATTGTTGCTCCAGGAAAATTGATGTTATTCCTAGGATCCTAGCTTCTACGCACACACTTACAGAGTCAACACAACACAACACAGAAAAGCAGAACAGCAAAATCCATTTTTATAACAGGCTAACTTCTCAGGCTAATTTGCATAATTCTCATCGCTCACAATTGTAACAATAAATATTGCTACAATACTCCCCCTTCTTGAGTGTGGAACACCGGGTTGAGTCGTAAAAAATTTGGCAGAAAACAACATGACAGTGCTATCGGTGACACCCTGTATAAGACCAATAACTACAAAAAGAAATTATCGACCTCAAAATTTCAAATAAAATACTAATAATGAATCTCAAATTACTCAAACTTGAACTACACTCATTTGAAAGCAACAACATTTTTTTTTTTTTTTTTTAATGAATTTCAAAGAACTAGCCATAAACATCAAGAGGAACAAGCAAAATAACAAAGTTCAAAATTTTTAAATAACCAAGTGGACTAGCAACAAATTTCGATCTCACAAAAGTTAAAACAAAACTCTGAGCATAATCAACTAATTTGGAATAATCAAGATATCTAAGAAAACAAAGTGGAATACTTGTGAAATTTTGCAATATAAGACACCAAAAAAAATTTTGTAAAGTCAACTAGAAATTGTGCAAAACCGGCTGCCAAACTCCACATCTAGACGGGCCCTGTCTCATATGAAGCTAAACAACCAGTAATAGACATCAATCAACAGTGACAAAATAAAATCAAAATTAATAAAACGACCAAAATATTTAAAGAGACTCTCCAGTCAATCCTCTGCTGTTAAGTTCATAATCAGATTATCCCATAGCTAACCTCAACAAAAAAATTTAAATAGAAACAACAAATTAAAAAAAAAAAAATATCAAATTATCACAATCATATGACCAGACCATCATAACTCGACAAGTTGTTAAAATCGAGCAACTGACATTTGACGCATCTCACCACTGAAACAGCTGACGGCCGCCTCATGTCAAAGCAACCCTGACCTACGTATGCAACCGCTTTTCAATGTCATGAAGCCAATAACTACACAGAGTTAACTCACATGCAACGATGTTAGCAGCTTACGTATCATGATACACGTTGACCTTGATACACGTATCAACTTAGCAACAAAACTCATATCACCCATTTATACTACTCTCTCTACTCGTTTCCCGTTCCTTGCACCTTGTGCAACAAAATAACGTCGGTTACAGCTGAAGATAAAGGACATCGCGAATTGTCCCACAATTACCTAGCAACACCTACGCTACAATTCTGAATTTTCCCTTTTGGAAAAGACTAAGATCTTCACTGTTTCACAAACAGAGATACAACTATTCAGTACATCATTACCACTTAATTTCCGTTACTCATTACTCACTTGGGACAGCAACATTTGAGGACAATATACATACACCAGTATACCTACTATTTGTGCTTCCTATCACCTTGGTACAACCACAGTATCACAACTAATGGACCTTGGCAACTCAAAAAAAATAACTTACTACAATATTCTCTCAACACATCAAATTACTACTTACTATCTTCTCCTTGTATACTCAATCAAACTCATTTCTCTAGCACATGAAGAAATATGATCGTACAAACGCCTAGGCCAATGATCATGATAACAGACACTGAACCATATCATAAAGAAAATTTTCCACTATCGACTAGTATATAACTGAACTAAGCTCCACCAAAAATATTTGAACAAAATTTTATACTGCCTACCACACCCAAAGAAGAACCTTCAGAAACTCAAACCTTTATTTTAAGAATTCCATTGACAAAGACAAGCTAAAGCAAACAACATAAGCATTTTCTCAAGATTAATAAAAAAAATAGTTCCATATTCTATAGTACTGAAACCTGTTCCATTTCCCGTTACATATTCCCTTTTTTTTTTTTTTTTTTAAACCATCACAAATTTGTGAAAAATTAAGTAACCTAGATTTTCTTCCCGTTTCCTATTTTCTATTTTTTTTTTAATTTAATCATTTTTCCTTTTTTATGTTATATTAAAGAACTACCATTCCTAATATTCTACCTTTCCCGTTCCTTTCCCCTTTTAATATTAATCACTTTCGCTGCAATTATTATAGGACATGATTCTATATCCTGTCTATCTTATTCAATTATTATTCTTCACTTTATTATTACCCATCAAATAATATCTATAAAAATTCAAGATCACCGTACTAAACCAACACTATAATTTATTGAATCTCCCTAATTTATCCACCCAATACTGCAACAAAAAATAATCAATTATCCTATCACCAAGTAAAATTAATTCTCATAATCAATTATCACCATACAATTCAAAAATTATTTATTTATTTTTAATTTCCCCAATTTCTCTGTATTGAAATAAATTACTTTCCACTGTCTGTATCACCAAATTAACTATAGCAGTATACTATTTATTATTACAAAATCCCAATTAAACTTTTCTCAATTTTTCTCTCATTTATTATACTCATTTCAAATTCACATTGACTTATTAATAATATAACCATCTTTCCTATTAAATAAATCTTTAGATTTTCACTACCCACATTATTTAAATAAATTTTATCCCAAGAAATTAGATAATAAATTTTGACAGTGTATTGTGGCCATTCCCAGCTATCAATCTAACGAACCTTTCAACTGAGGCTTACCCTAAAATTTCAAAAAAAATCCTGATCTTGGTTAGCATTCCATCTATTTTCTTCAGACCCCCATAAATCTTCAGAAAGGAACCACACCAGTCACCAGAATAAAACCTAATTTTAGCTCATACTACTCTGAGTACCTTTTGCTAAAATTCTATCTTCCATTCCACAAATACAACAAGGATAGTCCCAGCTATTAACCTTGATTTGTCATATGGACCTCATCTGAGTAGTGCCCCTTACAACTGGCGACACTCACTCCAGATACTTAATTCATCAAACAAAACTACAACTTCAACAGATAAGATTTCTCACATCTACCTATCTTAGCTCAAAAAAAAATTACCACAGCCTAAAGGAAACGTTAACAAACCCTATCACGTCTGACAACTCTCTTCACCATGCCAGACCACAAAATACACCCTATATTTTTATACCACATTACTGACCCTAACAATGAAATATTATCAAACAACTGAAATTCCAGTACTAATCAGATAACTAAATTTTGATAGACGAACATCTCAAACAATATAATAAAGGATAGACAATGTTTGTCTCGGCACCAACCTTACAGTATGTTGGCTCACCAGACCCGCTATTGAAGATCAGCATCACGGACAACATCAAGACTCAACACTGCAGCCATCGTCTATCAGCTCAATCAAACGCAAAATCGCCATTCACAAGACTTGGTGGTCTTTGATGCAACACTGAAATTAGGTTTTCATTAGAAGATGCAAGGACTAATTTAAACACAAAATCAAAACTCAAACAAACAAAATAAATTCAACTAAATCAATCAATTAATTATTATTTTTCTGCTATACTCCTCAAATCTAACCTTACTTCAACTTTATTCTCAATTATCCAGGCTACAATCTGCGCTACTGTCACTACAGTCTTCTGACATATCAAAACTTCCACTAAATTTCTGACTGTCCCTAACATGTCATTTCCTATAAGAATCTCAAAAAATAGAATTGTCCCTACACCAGTATAATGCCTTGAGCTAGGGCATCACAGCTAAATGGAAACACAGACAGGGAAAATATTAATATTGATCACATTAATAAAATGATAAAAAATTCAACTTCAATTAGTTTATCATCAGCATTTGTATGCTGCTCCAAACTTCAATACTCATTTCTGGAATCAAGCATTCATTAGCCATAAGAATGTTTATCAATTTTATGAATAAACTGATTTGAAATTAACATAATAAGTCAATAAAAAGAGCAAAAGTAGCAGAGTGGCGCAGCGAATTGTGCCGTGCTTTGAATTTAGAAAGTTAATTTTGAATTTAGAATTTAGAAGCACACACAATATAACTTAATAAAAGGGATGCTTGATAAACATACCTAGTGCTAGAGAACGGGAAACCAGAAATGACAAGAGAGACAACGAAATAGAGAGAAGGTATCAACTATATTGTCACCTCTTACAGTTAAATTCAACAATTAATAAAACAAAGAAGTTAATAAAACAAAGAAATCAATAAACAACAAATAAAACAAGAAGAAGAATCATGAAAACCGAAAATAAAATTACTAAATTTAGAAAGTTATCTCTGATATACTTAATTCGGTAATAACCTACTCTGTATGCTCTACATTTTAAAACGTTTTAGATTGAATCATAAAAGCTTAAAGTACTCTAATTTCAAAAGAGCAATTATTGAAAATTATCATAGATATGTCTCAGAAGTTAATCATAAATAACAATAAATATTTTAAGAAAAGCTCCACATAAAATTCATAAAATTCTTAGAACATTAAATTTAGAACACACTTGGAAACTTTAAAACACTATCAAAACATTATCAAATATTAATGATCCCCCCCCCCAATAATAACTATTCTGTATCTTTACATCATGAAAGCTGCAGGGACAAACATTCCTCAAGTATCACATCATGGTATACTACCTTAAAAAAAACTATTCAAAAATATATGTCATCAAAATAAATTTAGGAAAGGTTAGGGTCCTTGAAACTTCATTTGATCCTTTACAACTTTAAGATGAGAATTATTTTAAAACATTAATTTAATCAATAAGGGACCTTTAAAAATTCATGTACTCATTCAACTTTTAGTAGTTTAGAAGATTATAATTATCTATAAATTTAAAGAAAACTGAAATTCCCAGCTGGATCCTTACAGAGAAAATATGGCCTCACTTTTCAATGTAAAGATACAACCGAAAATCTATTACTCAAACCAAATTAATAAAATTAATAAACTATCTATCCCCAATAATATCTCAAAATTATAATTTAACAAAAGTCTAATTCCGCACGTTTTACTTGATTGAAAGTCTGTCGTCACTAAAACCCATTTTGTCACATCCGGAGTTCCTGGGACGTTCGTTTAATTTGGAAAAAAATTGTTACCTCATAGCTGTTTCTTCAAATTGAATCTAGGCTCGGTGATCGAGCTCTACACGTCCAGATGGACAGGAGACAGCATACCCCAAGCTAGGACGGCCATCGATTCAGAGGCGTCTCAGCGGCTTAAAGACACACGTTCATGAACCCATGAAATGATGGATTCGTACGTTGATCCCCGTACTTACACCGCTGTTAGAATAAAAATAAACTAGGATAAAACCAATTAACTTAACTTCAGTTACATAATAAAAACAACCTACTTTAGGTTATATAGCTCAATTACTTTAAAACATAAGTAGGCATTACCTACTTCAATCTCTTGATATAAAAGAATAGAATTTATTTGTAATAAGGGTTACGCCCTATACACAAAGCGATGAGTACATAGTATTCCATAATAGGCCTACATAATTCACAAGTTGATTGAATTACTTCATAATAAGGTATTTCGAGTATTGTTGTTAGTTTAGTCAGTTCTCTTACATAAATCACATTTATGGTGTAATTTAAAAGAATAAATTACATGATAGATGTTTCCTAAATAATCATGAAAGCTTTTCCTAAGCATCAAAAGACAAATAAAATCTATAACCAAAAAATACTGATAGAATAATATACTGTAAACATCAGTCAACACCGTCTGTGTACATCTGTGTAAACAACAGTAATTGAAATTTAGGTTAATAGCTTCCTCTTCAAAAATAGTTTAAATCAAACAAATATCTTAATTCCTACTAATAGGTATTCTAAATTTCTACAAAACATATATCGTTAATTTTCTTACATTACAATAAATACTTTGATGGAAGCTTTCTTTGAAGATATTTTCCTTAATAATATTATGGAAATATTATACTATGACGTACCTTTAGTAGCGGTTATAGGAGAAAAATCTCCATTGTGAGGTGACAATTTGATACTCTCTCTCTTCTTAATTAAAGCGACTACATAGGCAAAAGACTAAAAATGCTGCTGGAACAAAAGGTTCCAGAGCCAAATACTAAAAAAAAAGCCTAAAGCTGGCATGGAAGCCAAGATTAATACCAAGTTCTGAACAGATTACATTATTTAGTACTGCTTATGTCGGAGGACAGACGCTGAGTGAAGCCACTTCGCTTTTCTCGTCTTGAGGTGGACAGCTGTGAGATCGGCCATACTAAATAGATCTAACCAACACCAACTGTGATTGGCAGTTACTATTCTCTAGAAAAATTTCCACCAATAGAAAGGGACGTTACAACTACAATTCAAGATACATTCTCCCACCAAGTGACAGCTATTTTTCCTAGGCAGCTATAAATTCCTTGCCTTATAAGGTTGTGAACCAGACTTATATTCTCGGAAAATCGTTGATCTTCCCACAACTTCTACACACACACCTATAGAGTCGACACTACACAACGCAAAAAGCAAGGTTCATGAACTAAATTGTTGCTCCAGGAAAATTGATGTTATTCCTAGGATCCTAGCTTCTACGCACACACTTACAGAGTCAACACAACACAACACAGAAAAGCAGAACAGCAAAATCCATTTTTATAACAGGCTAACTTCTCAGGCTAATTTGCATAATTCTCATCGCTCACAATTGTAACAATAAATATTGCTACACTCTGTTCTTCACTGTTTTCAACAATACATCTGTCTCTATTTGCAACAGTACATCTCTCTCTATCTGTAACAATAACTCCATTCTTCCGTTGCAGGGGGTCTGGGTCCCAGAATTTCACTGTCAAAACTATTCAAACAACCCTCGTAGTAAATCAGCCACACAGCCCTCTAACAGGCACTTCTATTCCACGTTTGCAGCAGCACTTAATGTGTATGTGTGTGTGAGTGATTCGAGTTCGAAATGTTTCATGATATAGAAATAAGTATGGTTTATGGCAGAGGGTCAAGAGGATCTATGTTACACTCAGCGTCATTTATTACAAGCGAACAATCAAGTTCTAATCAATTAAAAGCGGGGAGGGTGCGGGAAGTGTAGTTGAACTATTTCGTTTGTAGGTTTCGAGAGGGGTGAGATGCGCACTTCATTAGGGTGGTCCACTGACGGTAGAGGGTCTCAAACACTCTCTCATTCATGGCTACACTTACGCATACTCTAAATCACACTCACACATGTATAAATACTCTCATTTCCTTCTCACTCCAACCTTGTTTACTCTCTCCTCACTCTCTCTCTCTCTCTCTCTCTCTCTCTCTCTCCTCTCTCTCTCTCTCTCTCTCTCAAAAACTCTCCTATTCCTCTTCCAATGAATATTCCTTTCTCTAAATCTAGATTATTCTGTCACCCTCCTTCTCCTTTTACTCACTTTTGGTATCTCTCTTTTGAGTGTCCGCATTTTCCCTAATTTTCTCTTTCTCCTACCTACTTTTTGTATCTCTCTCTGAATCTAAATTTGGATCTTTGAAGTATTATCCGCTCTACCCTCTTGCTTCCTCTCGCTCATCCCTTCTCTACTATCTTCTTACTTCCTTTCAAACAATCCTTTGATGCTCCTTTCATCTCTCTCTCAATGTTCATATTTCTCCCTCTATATCCTTCTTTACTTTTCACTCACTTCATCTCTCTCGAGAGAGAGATTGGGCATTGATATGGATTATGCATATTATAATTATTGATATTGGATATATATTATTGATATTGGATATGCATTTTTGGACATTGATATGTCCAAAGCTCCGCCAATTTATGTAGATGCATAACAATATAATTATTATCTATAGTTATTATATCACAAATTGCTTTTTCATATCATATACAGTTCAATAATTATTTTCTTAGTCTATATTATGTAAATTCATCACTATAATTTTGCTGTATTGTAAGCTATTGTATATAAGTGTATAAGCCAGTATATATTGTAATCTACATAAATAAAGTACTCAATCAATCAATCAATCGAGTGCTATCCGTATTCCCCTATAGTTTCCTCTCGCTTTCCCCTTATTCTTACTTCCTCTGACACACATTCCTCCCATTCCTCTATTTCTTTTTCCAGATCTAGATCATCTTTTTCTCAAAGAAAATCAATTATTTGGAATAGCATCTCTTAAGGTGTGTACAGACTTTCGCTCTGCTCCGCAATCGAACGTCACTCGAGCAGATCGATTGATGATCGACCGGGGAGCAAGAGTAGAACGCGAGAAGAGCTAACATCTTCCGTAACGTTCATGATCGGAACGATTGCGAGTGCGGAGCGTGCGCGGAGCGTGTTGGAGGCGCGTATATCTGTACGCACCTTTAGATCGTTCAAGAAGAGTTTGAATTTCAGAAAAAAAATCTTCATGTTAGAAGGAAATAGGAAAAAAATAGCTGTATCTTCTATATTCCACCCACTTTCTATAGCTCTCCCCCTTGAATGATTACCAGTTTTGTATTTTAAAAAATGATGAAAGCATATACTTTTTATTTCTCTTTCAACCATCAATATTCATGTTGTGATTAAGTAAATAAAAAATATAAGATTGATTATATGATAATTGCTCAAGCTTTCCGATGTAGATATGAAACAAAATCATATCATTATCATCGTCATCATTATTATTATTATCATAAAAAATAACATTACATCTTTATATCGTTAAATTATTATGCAGTTCATTTGTTAATTTCAATTTCTATGTTCAATTTATCGATTGCTATTTATATACTTGCTATTAACTCATAAATACATGAGATCCAAACGACTATATTCTGTTATATCCGTGAATGAAGAAAACTGATATTATTTCTCTCTATGTCTCCTCCATTTTTTATCATTATCACACTCCCTCTTCCAATCCATATATTCTATCCTTCTCTTCTTCATCCTTTATCATTATCTGCTCAATCATTCTCTCTCTTCCCCTCTCTCAATTACTCTCCATCTCTCTCACCCTCTCCCTTCCTACCACACACCCACACTCTTCTATTCTCCTTGTCACACCCTTACCAACCCTTATTCTCAACACAACGCCCTCTCTCTTTTTCACTCGCGCATATATCTAAATAACAATCATCCTCCATCCTTTTCCCACACACAGCTTCCCGGCTCTCTTTTTGGAACGTTTAGTGTGGTTATTTATCACATAAGGGTTGTTTTACAACTTATATTGTCTCTAATACTGCTTTAACTCTTTTGCACACCGTAAACTAGTGGTGAGAGAGACAGAGCTAGTACTAGATATTTACTAGAGAGAAAGAGAGTGAGATATGTACTGTAGCAGTACTTGCATGCAGCCAAGTGGATTGAAGCTTTGAGCATCGGTAGCTGTTGGTCAATAAATAAATACTCTTCTTGCTGAATTATTCGCTAGCACAAGTGTTACACTCCATTAAGAAACAACTATCCTTTTGATTCCCACAAATGGAATAGGATTATACATTGCACAATTCCACCATTATTCAGGAGTTGGGAAAAATTTACAACCTTGATTTTTCTCCCGATCTACAGAGATAAACTTGTGAAAAGATATCGTAGAGGAACTTTATTGACCGAGCGAAGTGAGGTCTAAGATTCAAGCCGACGGTTTGGCATTCCTCTCGATGGTTTAAATGTTTATAATTATGTTTTTATGTTGCGCATTTACGGCGAAACGCGGTAATGGATTTTCATGAAATTTGACAGGTATGTTCCTTTTTGAATTGCGCGTCGACGTATATACAAGGTTTTTGGAAATACGCCAATATTACCGTAAAAATCAGACTATAGAACTATTCATCATAAATCAGCTGTCTAGTGGACTATAATACTACCTGTTCAAAAACATCGAACATCTTGAAAATATATCTTTCCATCAACGTTAGTAGACAGTTGACTATTTATAATACTACCCGTTCAAAAACATCGCACATCTTGAAAATGTATCTTCCATCAACGTTGTAGACAGTTGCAGCCAGACCTGATAACAGCGCTCACACTCACATTCCGGGACGACACGTCACGGTACGATAGGAGAGAAACCTCTATATTTATTTAGGATTTTTTCTAGCCATTTTAAATTGATAAATTATTTATCAATTTTTGAGAAAACATAACAACAGGTCAATGTAACTTACTGAGCGCGAGGTCTACTGTTCACAGAACTACTAGTAGGATAGAGCAGCTAATGATATAATATGATATTAATTGTATAATCCATTTTACATATCAATGGTATGAAAAATGGGATTATAAACCGCACAATTCCCAATCATTCAGGAGCTGAGAGAATTTACAACCTTGATTTTTCCCCCTATCTACAGAGATAAGCTTGTATCGTAGAGGAACTTTATAGGATAGTACAGCTAAAGATATAATATGGTAATTTATTTATTTTAATTATTTATTCATTCATTGTACAAAATACTGCAATCATCATATAATTATAATATTGAAGGAAAAAATGGGCTGAACCTGTACTATTTCTCTTCAAAAATTTTGAGAAGAAGTTAAAATGTTTTCTAAAGGTTGAGGTTATGATTGTGATATCAAATTTTATTTTATTTTATCTATTTATTGTATAAAATACTATAATCATAATACAATTATGACATTGGAGGAAAAACTAGGCTAAGCCTGTACTATTTCTCTCCAAAAATTTTGATAAAATGTTAATGTTGTCCAAAAGATAAGGTTATATAGTCACACACTGATTCTTCACTAGATTTTTGGTCTAGAAATAATGACTTGAAGATTTTGAATTTTGAAGGCTGACATAATACCTTAAATGAATCACAGAGTGTATCACAATCAATAATAGAGATGAAATTCATTGAACATATCCATATTATAAGCAGATATGACTGATTTGTGATTGAATATATAGTGAGATAATGACAGTATCTGATTAACATTGGTGTTTTCTAACAATATCATTAGTTGACAAGATATTCAATCTCAATTACATTGGAAAATATGATTCTTATTCATTATTTGTAATATTTGAGTCTAAATATATTTTAGAGCTGTGAATAACAAATAGTGAGTAGGTTTTTGATTTTGTATTCAAATTTTTCAAATAAGTGCAATATTTCCAAAGTTTGTAATTTATTGTGTTTCATTTAGAGTATAAAATCAACCTTCAAAATTCAAAATTTTAAATCATCATTTCTAGACCGAAAATCAAGTGACGAAGCAGTGTGTGACTATATAACCTTATCTTTTGGACAACATTAACATTTTATCAAAATTTTTGGAGAGAAATAGTACAGGCTTAGCCTAGTTTTTCCCGCAATGTCATAATTGTATTATTATCATAGTATTTTATGCAATAAATAAATGAAATAAAAAAAAAATTTGACAGAAAAATTTTTGATTAATTTGGACCAGAATAAACAGTTGATGCTACATTAGATATACTGGTATAACTATCCTCCATAAGCAGTGGCAAGGCAGAGAATCGGCAACGCTGTACTCTTATCTTCCTCCACTGCTATGATAGCGTGGAACAAACCTATAGCGAGGTTCACTTTATAATGGCAGTGGATTAAGATAGTTGAATAGCGATGCCGATTCTCTGCATTAATTAATTATATTTCTACACCGTCAAAAACATAATTGGCATCGTTGTGGACCTAGGAAAGGGTAGTACCACCGGCTTTGTCGAATGATAGACAAGGATAGCAAAACCAAAGTTGAAAAAATACTGTCATTATAACGTGAACCTCACTATAGGTATAGAGGGTGTTTGATAACCATGAATCATGAAAACACTCATCGTTTTAGATATTTATCACCAATGAATAAATTGGAAACATAATACCCACTTCTTTGATCTCACTGAATTGATTTGCAAAGTAATTTTTCAAATGAGGATATTTTCAATTCTATAAAACGCAGCCTAAAACATTCACTTTTTATCTTATCATAATATTCATGTCCTGATATAATATTCTCCTATTTGCAGACAAGAATTTTCCTGTTTGCAGAAAAGAATTTTCTTTAGCAAACAGTATTGTATTCAGTGATCTGTAATATCATTTGTGTAACCCAATTTGTTGTCAAACGGAAATGTTGTCATTGAATAAAACTTGATTTGATTTGATTTGTGTGTGACTATTCATTCTTGAATATCTTAATTCATATCAATTTACTTAAAAAAAATAGAAAAAATGATTGTAATAACTCAGACAGGAAGATTTTGTAGAGTAGAAATTCTTTCCAACCTATTTTTGAGAATTTCATTCTTCTTGAAGATAGTGTTTCCCAGGGCCATTTGCACCATCCAAATTCGACGCTAAACCTCGTTCACTTGTAGATTTGGTTGCATGATTTTTATTTAATTTGGGGTTTAAACGAACAGCTGACATTCTCCGTTTTAACTGCGTATCTGCCTTAGCATGAAAACTTGTAGTCAGAATTCAAAAGGTGTGCGTACTGACTTATGCACCACGAACACGCGCATTTCACTTTTCATCAGCTGATGTTATGCCTATAATTGACCGAGCGAAGTGAGGTCTAAGATTCAAGTCGACGGTTTGGCATTTCTCTCAATGTTTGAATGTTTATATGTTTAAATTTTGCGCATTTACAGCGAAACGCGGTAATAGATTTTCATAAAATTTAACAGGTATGTCCCTTTTCTAATTGCGCGTCGACGTATATATTATACAAGGTTTTTGGAAATTTTTCACTTCAAGGATAATATGAAAGGAAAAAGGAGCCTCATTCATACGCCAATATTAGAGTAAAAATCAGTCTATAGAATTATTCATCATAAATCAGCTGACAAGTGATTACACAGATGTGTGGAGAAGCCAGTCTATTGTTGTATTTCCATAAGGTCTATAGTTTCAATCAGGTACTTGTGAATGAGAATACTGTGTGAGGTCTACTGTTCACAGAACTACTGATATTTAATGCAGTATCATCAGCTGATCAAAAGAGAAATGCGCGTATTCGTGAGGTATAAGTTTGTACGCACATTAAAGCTGCTTACAGACTTGGGAGCCACGAGCACGCGCATTCTACATATAATCAGCTGATGCTAATATTATTACATCTATATTATGTTAATAATCCTGTACAAATACAGATCTATAATTAGCTGATGAGAAGTGAATTGCCCGTGTTCGTGGGGTATCAGTACGCACCTTAAGGTTTATCACATTTTCCGTCTTTAGACGATTGACTGAATCCAGAGCGGAATCATATCAACTGTATAACTAAGTCAGAATATATCTTGAATCCAGTTGGTTGCGAATGATAATCCAATATTTCTTGCAGTATTTCTTGCCTATGTAGCGCAACTAATTACTCCAGGTGCATGTCTATCAATCACGGCTGTTCATCAGTCTTACGACACCCAGACACCCACATCCATTAACGCATTAGCATATAAGTTATGGAGGCGGCTTAGCGAGAGACAGAGAGAGAGCGAGTGAGTGATGAATGAATGGAAAGAGAGCGTGAGTGAGAGTGTGGAAGGGTGACTGAGAGAGTGAGAGTGAGTGTGTGATAGGGGGTGAGAGAGAGATAAATGAATGGAAAGAGAGCGTGAGTGATAGTGAGAGAGGGGTTGAGAGAGAGATTGTATGAGAGAGAATTGACGTAGAAATACGTTTGAGGAGCAAAAAGAGATTGGCACAGAGGCAGAGAGGAGGATGAATCATGAAGAATGAATGTAAAGATTGCATGAAGGTAGAGATAAATAGAGGAAGAGGGAGATTAAGAGAGTGATGAAGGGAGGAAGATACCTAGCCAAATATGGTTTCCCATGTAATAGGCAGCAAAGCCCTTGGTTTTTATTTATATTTGTAACATTTTATTGTATTTTATTTCTTTTGTAATTCTTTGTTATTTTGTTTTGTCTTGTTTTGTGTGTTTTAATGATAAATAAATAAAAAATTGAATTGAAGATCATTCAAGGAACTAAAAGACGATG
Source organism: Nilaparvata lugens (assembly GCF_014356525.2). Classification (NCBI taxonomy): domain Eukaryota; kingdom Metazoa; phylum Arthropoda; class Insecta; order Hemiptera; family Delphacidae; genus Nilaparvata; species Nilaparvata lugens. Next base: position 13,450,705 of record NC_052508.1, read on the forward strand.
AATAAGAAGAAGTGACAAATATTTGAGAAAATGTGGGGTGTAGAGCTGATGAAATGCATGAAAAGAGAGAAAAATAGTGAGGTAATGTGTGGGAGAGATTGATAAGAAAGAGCGCTGAAAGAGAAATGATGGAACAGTGAAGGAACGGAAAAATTGCATGAAATGGAAAGTGGGAATGTATGACTAAGAGCTAGTGAGTGGGAGAATGTATTATCTATTGAGAGAGTATGAGATATTGTGAGAGAAGAGAATGATAATTGCCTTTATTAAGGTCGGAGATAGGACTCTAGATCCTCTCTGCCACACAACAAAGAGAGAGAGAGTTAGAGTGAGTGAGAGTGTTCATGGAGGATGAAAAGAGAGTTCATAGTGATTCTATGAAGAATGCTAAAAGAAAGGGTTGAGAGAAAGAGTGAGAACTATCAATGAATTTCCCATGCTTTAGAAAAAGAGAAAACGAGTGAGAACTATCAAATAATTTCTCTTGCTCCAGAGAGAGATGGAAAGAATGTTAGTGAGTACGTTAGAGAGAATACGTTAAAGGAGAGTAGAGAGAGAGAAAAAGAGAAAGTGATTAGTAAGTGAGGAAGAAAACTGATGACGAAAAACGATAAGGAAACTAGAAGAGGGTGAGTTAAGGGCTAAAGGGTGAGAGAGATGTAGAGACACAGAGAGAGAAAAAGTGAGAGATAGACTGAGAAAGGGTGTGAGAACTGATTTGCTTATAGAGCTAACAGAACTAATGTTGATGAACATGAAGGCGGTAGAGAACATTAGGAGGAGAAGAGCATAAAGGTATAAACGGGAAGATAAATGAATAGGATGGAGATAAGAGAGAGGAAAAACAATATAGATGAAAGAATGTGATGTGTCAGCGTATGACAAGATGCGTCAAGTCAGCATAATTTCCCTTATATAATATACACTAGAATATACATAATAATATTATCATAATATATAAGACCTCACTAATATTATATTATTCGTGAGGTAGGATAAGCCTGAGTGAGAGACAGAACCCCAAGTAAATCCACAGGAAAGATAAGATAACTGGATCCCGCCGAATAAAAGCCATTAGAAGCATTTAGCTGAGCGTTAGCAGGTTCTAAGGAGCTCCTTCCGAGCCGAGCTACGAGACGGGAACACATAGAGAGCACCTTCTTTACCTCGCTCACGTCATACAATGCACGCTGTCATCTTTGATATTGGCTTCTCTAATTGCTTCACATGACGTAGCCGATAATTAAATCCAGGAACAAGATCTGTTGAGAAACGCCAAAGGGGTATCTCATCGCTTCCAATTATTGCTGAAGAAAGGATGTCAGCCGATCTCTCTATTCCGGGCTTCGAACCCGGCGCTGAAAGCAACATTATATTCAGTCCGTCATGGCAGCTCTATTACGCTAATGGCTCATTAGACCTACTCAATAGAACTAGCTACTCAGCAGAGAGGTCTGATTTTTGCCCAAAATATACTCGGTAATGACGTCAGAGATATATCAGGTTGCGTTCAACTGATAACTGTACATTCAACAAGTAATAAAGGCCCATATGCACGAACTGTGTTTAATGGAGAAAAATCAGCTGATCGTTTAAACACGGAATGAAACAAATTATGGGTCGGTTTATTCGAAAATCGATTAACCTCAAATTCTAGTTTGAACGATCAGCTGACTCAATTGAAACACATCAGGTAGTATACAGAGTGAGTGAAAAGTCCGAGAACGGCTTAATATCTCATACACAAAGGTAATTTGACGGTGGGTGTGATTGGGGATCCTACGCAAATCGAAAATACTACTTCACTATGACTTTAAGGGCCGGTTTCCGAGCTCGGGATTCAACTAAGTTCTAGACTTTAACTGGCTTTAAACTCTGGAGTCAGAAAATTGGCTTTCCGTGTCAGAGCGTTAATGTAGTTGAGGACTTAAATAGACTCTGGAGTCTAGAGATCATGCTAGACCCTGGAGTTTATAATTTCGCTTTCTGAATGAAGGTCTTATAAGTCCAGGACTTAAATTAGATTCTCGCCTCTTTCCGAGTCAAGGATTCATTAAAAATCGTTAAGTCCAGGACTTGAAACAGCGTGATTTTGAACCCTCGACTGGGGTAGGGTTTAAATTCAAGTTCTAGACTTAACTGAGCAAACACAATTCAGTTATTGTTTTGGAGTAGATAAAAAGCCAAATAGATATCATGGAATACCTAAATTATTTGGATTAGTTCATCTAAATTCATAATTTATAGTTTGCAAGTTCATTCTGGAATAAAATTGTATCAGAAATATGCGTAAAAAACTAACCTCATTTTACGACTGTGACATAACCTGAGAATGTTCAGGGAATATAATACAAGGATTGCCTTGGAATGGCCATCATCACATCTCCCAATGTGAATATTATAAATCAATAACATATTCAACATAGTAATATAACAATAATAAATTATTATTCCAGTTTTTTTTAAAACATAAAAAAAAAATTATTTCAAAATCAATGGCAAGGATCAATGATAAATAATAGCATAACGTAAAATTAAATTCTTATTTTTTTTATTCATATTTCAAAAGGTTAGGTTTTGCTTGAATTTATAGATCTACACAATACAAAGAAATCGAACCGTATTTTCACAAAATAATTGTCCAAAACAGTTTGGAGAGCATTTGAATTATCCCGCTGCAATCAGCTGTTTTGCTATAGGTCTATTGCCAACAATACATCAGCAAAATATTGAGAATTTCCCTCATATCTACTGCCTTAAAGTCCTGGACTCAAATAAGTCGAGAACTCAATAGACCCAGGAGTTTAGAACATAAACCCGTGACTCGGAAAGTTGATTATTTAAACCCGAGAGCTTATTCCAGTCCTGGACTCTGTAAGTCCAGAGCTTATAGATCCCGAGCTCGGAAACCGGCCCTAAGAATCTGGTCTGCCATCTTGGATCCGCCATATTGAATGCAACTCTATTTTTTAAATAGGAAGGTTGTCATACGATACAGTCATGATTTCGATACGGAATTTCAATAAAAAATAAATTGCGAAAACCGCACATTGATATCTTAAACCGTTTAGAAGATATTCACATTATTAATCAATACCATGCAAATCAGAAATGAAATACATAAGTGGTATTGATTAATAAATATGAATATCTTCTAAACTGTTTGAGATATTGAAGTGCGGTTTTTACCATTCATTTTTTCTTAAAATTCCGTATCGCATGACCACCTTCCTATTTGAAAACATAAAGTTACATTCAAAATGGCGGATCCAAGATGATGGACCAGATTTCTAAAGTCATAGTGGAGTGGTATTTTCAATTTGAGTAGGATTCCCAATCACACCTACCTTGGAATCATATTTCTTTATGAGATACTAAGCCGTTCTCGCACTTTTTTCTCTCCTTTCTGCTTTGAATAGTATTGATTAATAATGTGAATATCTTCGAAACGGTTTGAGATATCGATAGACGGTTTTTGCTATTCTTCTTTTTGAAATACCGTATCGAAATCATGTATCACATGACCACCTTCCTATCTGGAAAAATATGGTTACATTCAATATGGAGAATCCAAGATGGCGGACCAGATTTTTAAATTTATAGTAAAATAGTTTTTTTCAATTTGAGTAGGATCCACAATCAAACCCACCGTCAAATTACGTTTGTGTATGAGATATTAAGCCGAAGCAAAATTCAAGGATATCTACGATTGTTCAATTTTTTTCAATAAAAGGGAAGGATACATCAATCAAGGACATACGCTTCTTCAACTCTTTACCTCCAAAAACAACAAACGAATCAATACATGATCTTCAATCACGACCTTAGTTCATGACACCTTTCCACAATAAAATTATGAAAAATAACTTTGATTAGAGGAATAGTGATAGTTTGATAAGTAGAGTAGATAAGTCAAGTCTAGTGAATTTATTAGTGGAGAAATCGAGTGCTACAGAGCCTGTAGAAAAGATTACTATGATCAAATCTCAATGGATAGCCCAATTTAAAAAATATATTATTTTCAGAACAGGATTCTCAACTAGGCTACGAAAATAATCTACGGAGATTAACTTTATTACCAAAGGTTATAATTTGTATTTTTTATCTATTAATTCATTCATCCCAGAGAAAGGGTCTTCTTCTTCTTTAGGTACCGTCTCCGTTTCGAAGGTTGGCAATCATCAAGGCGATTTTTACTTTTGAGACCGCAGATCGAAATAGGTCATTATTGCTGCATCCAAACCAATCCCGAAGGTTCTTCAGCCATGAGTTTCGTCTCCTTCCTACGGATCTCTTTCCTTGGACTTTCCCCTGCATAATAACTTGAAGCAATTGATATTTTTCTCCTCTCATAACATGTCCCATGTATAGCAGTTTTCTTCTCTTAATTGTCATAATTACTTCTTTTTCCTTGCGTATGCGTCTCATCACTTCTACATTGGTCACTCTCTCCACCCATGAAATCCGTAGTATTCTTCGATACATCCATAGCTCAAATGCCTCCAATCTCCTCACATCAATCTCCTTCAGCGTCCAGGCTTCCATGCCGTAGTACAAAACAGATAACACATAGCACCTCATCATTCTTATCTTCAAATCAAGGTTTAGATCTCGGCAACAGAAAAGCTTCTTCATTCTTGTAAATACACTTCTGGCCTGTTCAACTCTGATTCGTATTTCTTGGGTACTGTCATTGTTTGCATTGAGGGTTGTTCCTAGGTATTTATATTCTCTTACTCTCTCAATAGGTTGGTTTTCTACATATACCATAGGATTGTCTTGCGTTGCTTTTGTGATTAGCATGTACTTTGTTTTGTTTATGTTCAGTGACAGCCCATATTCTTTACTTACTGCAACAATTCTATCAAGTAGTGTCTGTAGTTCTTCATGTGTTCCAGCTAAAATAACTGTATCGTCAGCATATCGCAGATTATTTATTGCCGTACCATTGATTTTAATGCCTATGTCTTGATCAACAAGTGCTTTATCTACTATATCTTCAGAGTAGAGATTGAAGAGGATTGGTGACAGTATACATCCTTGACGAACCCCTCTCTGTATTTCAATTTCTTCCGATGTTACATTCTCTACTCGTACTGCTGCTTTTTGACTATAGTAGAGGTTGGAAATAATTCGTATGTCTCTGTGGTCTATTCTCCTCTTTATTAGGGTTTCCATGAGTTGGTCATGCCTAACTCTATCAAAAGCTTTGTGGTAGTCTATGAAGCATATGTAAGAGAAAGGGTACTGTAATTAAATTACATGAATACAACAGAGTACTGTAATAATGTGTATGTCTCTTATACAGTATCGAACTTTTAAAATGATACTGAAAAGGATTCATAGTCTTCTCGAAAAATTTAAAATCTCAGTGAAACCATGGAGGAACTATACCTTCTATAGCTCTAGTGCATAATCTTTACTGATAATAGAATAGTTCTTTGCTCGTATGCACATCCGGTTTTTCATACCCGGAATGCACACATTATTATAAATGCGAACATATTATCCTCTGGTAAACCTAGAGGGTGCATATGGATTTTTCGAAGATAATAGATAAATATACCACTCATTACCTCTCATCTATTTTGGAACTAGACTATGAATTGATACGAATAGTCAGTCATCAATGGAATGTACCTCTCCGCATTTCTCGAAAGTCCCTCAAAGTATTGGAAGATAAATTCCTATCGCGCTCACATTATTTGAAAAGTGGGTTTGATACGATATTTTCACGTGTCGCAAACCTTTTTCATAAGAGCATGAACTCAGGTAACTGAAGAATTCTAGAGAGAGGGATTTTTGAAAATCATTGTTAAATCTTCCGTGAAATAAGACATTGGTCCAGGAGATTCAACGTAGCCGCTTACGATTTTTCAATTGAGTCTCTCACATATAAATGTTACTGCAGTATAGTTTTATAGTGGAAGAATCCATTTTTCCGACTTCAAAGCATGATCTTCCTCATATCTGGTTTTGTAGGGTTGACTGCATTCGTAAATGATCCTCGAATCTCTGTGAGAACTCCTGCACAGGATAAATAGCAGAATGTTTCTTTGAGAATGATAAGCTACAACAAAGGTATCCAGCTATAAGTTGGAGAGATAGTATTCATATATTATTTTCCTTATAGCAGTAGCTGAACTCTCGTGTTTCTCTGACTTGGGAGCGTTATTTGTTATGAATTTATCCATAATTTTTCCTCTATGGAAGTTTCGTCGTTTCGTTTTCGTTTCATTCGCTCCAAGCTATCAATTCACATACAATCCAATAACGTAGCTAGAACAGTTGAATAATTCGAATCAGTTAAGTCTATTTATTTATTTGCCCAATATCAATGTATCCTTGTGAATTTTCAAATTTAAGTTTGATAACTCTCCTCAATATAGGAGATCTGTGAGAAAATCAATATAATTGTCCAATATCAATGTACCTATCCTTGTGAATTTCAAATTAAAATTTGGTACCTCTTCTCAATACAGTAGATCTACGAAAATCATTATGATTATTATAATCATGATGATGATGATTATGATCATTGAGATGATGAAGAGTCGTGACCTATCGTCTGCCAGTGACCTAGATATTGACCTAGGTTGACCGTCAGGTTAACCTAGGAGTATGAACCGCTAATTGGGGAGGGGCTTGTCTAGGTCAATGACGGACGTTAACCTTGATAGGTCATGGCTTTCACCAATAACAGTGCAACATAAATACTGCTGCTCTTTATCTAACTCTAACTAGGGATTTATAATTATTTTTCAATTAATCTGTGGTTGGACAACATATAGTCTTTCTATTAGGCATATAGTGATCCATAATGTCACAGGTTGAAACTGAAATTCAATCTCAAAGTTGGTAGAATACTATTGCTATAGTGTGGAGAAATCATTTCAAATCTTTCCACTTGATTATTTATTCGTTACAAGTAAGAAAAATAATATGGAATGAATTCAGCGGTTATGATTGAGAGAGAAAATGAGGTTGAGGATGATTCTTCCTTTCAAAGAAGACAAGAATTATCATTTCATTTCCACTCTTGTCTAAGACCTGTCAATTCATAATACAGTTCGAGCTCTTTTATAACGACACAGGAGTGTAACAACAAGTAGAAGAAGGAAGAGGAGGAAGAAGAAGAAGAAGAAGAAGAAGAAGAAGAAGAAGAGAAGAAGAAGAGAAGAGAAGAAGAAGAAGAAGAAGAAGAGAAGAAGAAGAAGAAGAAGAAGAAGAAGAAGAAGAAGAAGAAGAAGAAGAAGAAAGAAGAAGAAGAAGAAGAAGAAGAAGAAGAAGAAGAAGAAGAAGAAGAAGAAGAAGAAGAGAAGAAGAAGAAGAAGAAAGAAGAAGAAGAGAAGAAGAAGAAGAGAAGAAGAAGAAGAAGAAGAAGAAAGAAGAAGAAGAAGAAGCAGAAGAGAAGAAGAAGAAGAAGAAAGAAGAAGAAGAAAAGAAGAAGAAGAAGAAGAAGAAGAGGAGGAGGAGGAGGAGGAGGAAGAAGAAGAGAAGAAGAAGAAGAAGAAGAAGAAGAAGAAGAAAGAGGTACTCACTTGTCAGTACAGAAAAATGATATAAATGTACTACTTGGTGAACTATTTATCTTTGGTAATATCATTATAATAACCTTGACTGTCCAACAAGACATGATCACAATCAAAGTATTTACCAACTCTTAATTTTGAGTAATTGATAGTGAAAACTATCACTCACCAAAACATTTACTATCACCTAACTATTCAACTAAATCCTCGCACAAACACATTGATATTCTGAGGCCCTTATAAATTCTATTAGATAAAAAGAGATGATGTTTGTCAAGGTCCCTTCAATCTGAAAGGATTCATAAGGACGGCAAAATATCGTACGAACAAAAATCGATGTGTGTTTGCGGGGCTTAACAGGAACAATTTTTGATTTTTCCACAAATAGCTAAGAAACTATGTTTCCAATGGAATATTATTCAGTAAATAATAGTTTAAACTTTCACTCACTAAGAGGAAGCTTTCAAAATCACAAATATTCATTCAACTAACGGGAGACTAGTTTCGTTTGTTCCACCATCATTATTCTCTGGAAAACTAGGTAGACTAGACTGAAACATGCTCATTCCATCCAGGATTTAGTACGCATATGAATTGTATCAAAACTACCTATATCCATTTTATTGTAATACCAACTTCACAACTACTATTCTCCCAGAAAGTCAGCCATCAACTACAATACTTACACCCATTTCTACCAACTTCACAGAAAGCCAACCATTTCTGGTAGCATACTCATATAAAGTCAGGAGCCATTTCTGGTATCATCATTGATGCTCACATCAGAAACTACACAAATCGGCGGAACTCGATTACAAAGTGCCACTTTCAAGGCAGCCGAAAGTTGGAGGTATACGGGAGTATCGGCCGGTTATTTTCTCAAGACATCCAACTCTATTCCAACTTAGTTATCGGTTGCCAGTTGCCGGCGGCGTACAATTGCGTTGTTCCACGTCAACATTTCCAGATTATGCGACGCGTTCTGCGGTCTGGTTGGAGGTCGAAGTTGGAATCGTCAGTAAGCTAGGATTTGCAGCGATATCTTCTTCTCAGTTCTAAGCTGCTGTTGCCGAGAGAACTACTCCAGACCCTATTCTATCCTCTTCTCTCAACCCCACAGAACTACTCCAGACCTTATTCTATTTGGATATCCTCCCTTCCAACCCCACCAAGGGAACTACTCTTATCCTAATTCTATTTGGATATCCTCTCTCTCGTCAAATATATCCACGTACGTCTCCAGTACCTCACTGAGTGTTTTGCTTCATTAATTCCAATCCGGGCTAATTTCGCTGAAAATGTCCAGCGCTTATCTTTCACCTTCGGGTTGAACCCTTCTATTCTATTTCCTCGTCTGCTAATCCTATCATACACGACTCGCTACGTTCCCTGTTTGCTACGTATTCAGAAGATTTTCCGAATCACCAACTTCGCCAGAGTTAACTCGTTGCTAAGCGCTTGACATTGCGAATCACCTGGATCAACTGCTAATTCACGTTAGGATGTTTCTCTAATCGGGCTACAAAGTTTCAATGATAGGGATGCCGAATGTTACTGGAAATATACAGGATTAAGAGATAATACACTGTCTATAAAGTAAATAGGACTATAAGATTATTGAGTTGGAGAAAAAATAATGGCAATAGAGAGAGTAACCTTCAGAAAATTTTCATCTGTCAAAAGAAAGCATTGCGCACTATGTTGAGGTTGCATCCACAAACACATTGTAGGGACTATTCTATTAAAATGGAGATTCTCAGTGTTCCCTGTCTCTATATTTTGGAAATGTGTGTATATATTAGAAGGTGTTCACTACAGACTATTAATAAGACGCATGAATATAATACACGGCATAAGAGTACCTTCTCGGAATATCATAAATTGACTTTGTATGAAGAAAAACCCAGTTATATTGGTAGAAAGATTTACCAAGTACTACCAATTCGGTTGCGGGAAATATTAACGATAAAAAAGTTTAAACGAAGTTTGAAATTATTTCTAAAGGAGGAATGCTTTTATAGTCTGAAGGACTATTTTGATTACTGTAATAGAGTCAAAGACAAATAGTAATTATATACTGGATATGAATTTAATTAAAAATTAATGGTGTCTCGCTTTTGCTAGCACTTTGACTTGTCTGACGCCGTTGAGGCCAACCAGACGTAATATATATCTATCTATCTATCTATCAATGATACTAGTTCAAATATATAAAATAGATATTTTCTGTTTTTTAGGGCTACCAACTATTAGAACATGATGATAATCATGATCATGTAATCTTTTCTATTATAACACAACTAGTTTCAACTCTTCAAGAGTCTTTTTCAAGATCAAGCACCCTTTATTTTATTGTAAGCCAAGAGTTTCAACTCTTCAAAAGCCATTCTCAAGCCATTTTGAAAATGGCACAAGAAGATTTGAAACTGGCTGTGTTATAATAAGATAAAGTGTACTTTATCATAAATTTTATTGTGTTTATTGGTTTATTTCAATAAACTTATTGATAAGAATAATGATTATCGATTGAGGTATGACCCATCGGTTTAGCTTTCTATGTTGGTCAATATTGGTAGTTATGTTATAGAATAAAATAGAAATACTCTTCAAAAAGTGGAGTGTAGTTTTCAATCCTTGTCTACCACTGAAATATGCATTATCTCTCCATAAATTCGTATCTTATCAGTAATCTAAATGTCACTGGTTTGGATACATAAGTATGGAGAGATAATACATCATCAGGTTGTAAAGTGGAGCTAGTGGTGGAGGAAAATTCAAAGCCTCAACCAGGACCCCCTATATACTACTGGACCTGAGCCTAGAAAAAAAATGGCCGCTGTATCTGGTGGTCTTTTAGAATTCCCACTGAAGAAAAATCACGATTCAGCTGTTATAGAGCGTCTCAGTTCGTCGAAATCTCAGCTCGTCTAGTTCCCGTTTAAAATATCAATGCCGACCACCACCTACGGCGATCATTTTTTTTTGTAGGTGCAGGTCCGGTATGTGGGAAGTCCTGCCTCAACTCTGCTCCATGAAGAATATGGTTATTGAATTTTCTATCACCAATATTAACCTATATATGAGGGTTACCCAATCGGCCATACCTCAATCGATGATTCTTATCAAATTGACTCGAAACAGAATAGCTTAATAGCAACTGGATGTATTCAGTTGCTAATAAAAATCAACTGTTTGTCTCTGAAACTAAAAAAATCAAACAATGAGGCATGAAAAATGAAACATGAATGTTTTCTTGGAACTCACGATTGAGGATTTTCTCGAGGTAATCCATCATTATCATGGATAATTTATTTATCTATTGTGCCGAGCACTAATTTTAATTCAGGCCTTTTTCCAAGTTATAATAGTTAATTTAATATGCAATAGACTAGAGCCATTATTGTGAGTTAGCGAAATAAATTTTTTTCTCTCTCTATTATGAACGGCCATGACTTCGAGTTTCCCATGATAGATATTTAAAAATTGTGGCTCCGAGTTGTCGAGGAATGTAGATTATGGAATTATCTCTAAAACGTAGCCTTCCTGTCGCGACATGGAGTGCGATAAGCTGGAAAACAGCAAGCATTGAAATTATAACAAACTACCGATTTTGCAGTTACTATTTGGTCCAAAGGCTCTAGAAGCCACGTGAAGCATGGCTTTATCATCTTCAAAAAGGTCAGGCACACAACTGCGCCGACTCTGCTACAGAGCATTTTATATCTCTGATATTCAAGTTTAAAAAACAATATCAAATTTTCTAACTCATTCTAATTAGTTAAGATTAATTTTTCTGAGTCGATACTTAATGATTCATTCTGTGAACGTGTTAACTGTCAATATTTTGGGTTTGGAGTTGAATGAATAATTTATTGTTGCTACTCCAATTTTTCTGAAGTTTAAATAATTGTAGATGAAAAAGGAGAGTTATTCAGTTATGTTAAACCATTAAAATGATAATCTTTTGATGTGCTTACAGATAAAGTCAAGTAGTGTCATTGATGCTTAAGTTGAAAGTATTCTGAAACTTCATATTGAAATTGATCATTGAGAAATTAAAGGTTTGACGTTAGAATAAAAATGAGTGGAAGAAACTAGGATTATGTGAGAAACAACTGATTCTAAGTGCTGAATAAATTTTTTGCATTCTGTAATTCCGTGAATGATGATAGAAATTATTGTGATGTCAACGTACGTATTCTGGTCTCACGCATCGGGTACTTGAGTATCATCATAGTATAGTAGTAGTGAAAGTGAATATTGAGAGATTTTAGTTCAAAACCTGAATAATAATTTATTAGTTGGAGAAATTGGAAAACGTGAAACTGATTCCAAATTAATGCTAAATTGGTGATAAGGTTAATCTTTTGTAAGTTTATGCAAAGGGATTGAAATCGTAACACTATGGCTTCCAGCCCGCGTTCCTCGGCCATCAGCCCGGTTGAGGTTAATTTTTGGGATGTCAAAGAGGACATAGAAAAAAATTTCGATCTTGGTCTTTTGTATTCGCGTAGTATCAATCCAAACTATCTGCTAAAAGGGGAATTACTTTTCGAACTCAATTCATTCGGTTGGTCTAGTAATGTTGATTGTGATGTCGCTAATTTGAGACAACAATACCGTCAAATACGCGGTGAGGGTAGTGGTAGAATTCATCGCGCGGTGTATGATGAAGACAGGTCCCGACTTGAATTAAAGAGTATCAATGAATTACTGCTAAAATTGATGAGTGGTTACCTCAACTGAAAACTGGTTCCGATGCTGAAAAGAAGAATCGTTCAATCGAATAGTGAACCAATTCTTACACGTATTGAATAGAATTATTCACCTGTCTCATTATGCTCAGGAGAGGTCTGATTCCGAACTGATTAACGAAATCCAGAAACGCCTTGCAACCCTGGAGGCGGCTTACCCCGTTATGTTGCAAGTACAAAAGGAGATCAAAAGTCGCGCCCGTCCCCAGCTCCGGTAGTAGCATCACCCCTGTCTTAAGTCCATCGCTTTTTGATCTCCCGGGGACAAGTGGTGTAGATAAAGTAGATGTGGAAAAGTAGAGGTCCCCGCCCCACCACCAATTTCTAATGAACACGGCGACACAGAGCACATTCCACCTGCCTTGGTTATCCCACAGAAAGAAACTCTAACTTTTGATTCATGCTTGGGACTGAACCCTAACAGTATACGCATTGAATGCCCCCGCAATTTGTTCCGATTAGGCAATCAGTCAGTAATATCACGTCTACTAGGGCGCTACCTCAAAGTGTACCTCAATCAGGTTATACACCGGTGTTCAATACGATTATAATCGTCTCCCCAACCCGATCGAACATTTATTGCGTGATTTGCCACACACTGATGGTTTAGTCGTGGACAAATTGTTAAATTCATCGCTCTGCATTAAAATTTCAACTCAGTTCGATTTGCCTGATGTACAATTGTTCCAGATCCTTCAACCTTCTCTCTAGGACCTCTAGCCGATCGCATAAAATTTGCTATTAATCTAATTATACATTTGATCAGTTTCATGCTGAGGTTCTAAAATATTTTGTGTCGCAAAGATTATTGGCCGTCATTGAAAGGGAGGAATTCTACCGACTCCAGAGAACAGGCGAACCGTTGTCCGCCTACATAGTATCAATTAAAGAGGCCGCGAAATTATTACTTTTAAATTTAATCGAATGTGAAATTGTTAATACCATTGTTCGGGACTTAATCCTGCCGAAGATCCAGACTTATCTTCCTAGTCGTCCTCAGACATATAAAGAATGATTGATATGAGCGTACAAGCTCAAAACTTGAGTTTCGCCGATGAAGAAAGAAACCGAGTTGAACGGCCTAGGAACGATAATTATAGGTCAAGTCCTAACCCGCCTAGTAGGAGTAAAGAACAACTTGAACAAAGGTGTTTCTATTGTAAGAAAGTTGGTCATATTGCTAGATTCTGTCATTCTAATCCCAACAACTCACGTTTTCGAAATAACAGTAATGCCCAAGGTCAAACACAAGCTTCCTCTACTAAGCGTGACAATGATGTGAAATGCTATACTTGTAATAAGATCGGTCATTAATCGCGCGATTCTAGAAACCGGAAAATATGACTAGGACAAACAAAAGAAAAACGTACCGCTTCCATGATAGTTAACCAATCTGACAAAACTTCCATCTATTCGCCTCAGTGTTATATCCAACGGGCTAGACGACATGGTGTTAAGAAAAGCACTAAGAAAAGGGTTAGTAGGTCAATAAAAAAAAGACACCCTTCCCACGGAAAGATTAGAGGTTTGTGCAATAATGTAATTCCTTTTATTTCCTGTTATGTAGGATCTCCTAAAATACGGTCTGTTGCTTTAATTGATTCTGGAGCCATGCGCTCGATTATTTCAAGAAAGGTTTGTGATAGTCTAGTGTCGAAAATTCCGAATCTCATTACTCAGAAAGAAAACATTAGTTGTACAACTGCCAACAATACGCAGCTATTGCTTCATGAGTCGGTAATACTAAAAATCAAGGTAGAAAATTTCAGCTCGCACCGTTGGAATGACAAGGTTGTAACTGTCATTTTTGGTGAAATTGAGGTTATGAGCTCATTACATTGATTTGACTCTCAAGAACATAAAAAACTGACTTTCAACGCGATCTGACGGATATTGGCCGAGATATCAATTTGACAAAGTTCTATCTGCAAGGCATTCCACACATTGTTCTATTATACATATTGGAAAATATTCTTATTCAATTTGGTTTTCTAAATTCCTAGATTGAAATATTTTGGACTCAAAATTGAACAAAATTTATAAAGTGATTTAAACATAACCTTTTTTTAGATAATTTCAATATAAATTTGGGAAAGGAACAATTTTGGACATAAAGCCTGTTTTTCCTTTCCCAATCATTCATAGTTGAGAATGATATTGTAGGCTATGTATCAATGTATAAATGAATTAAATGAAATTATTATAAGCTTTATCATATCCAGCAGAGGTTGAGAATGATATTGTAGGCTATGTATCAATGTATAAATGAATTAAATGAAATTATTATAAGCTTTATTATATCCAGCAGAGGTTTGTTAAGAATATTGCTCAAAATGGAATAGACATGCACAGGAACCAATATATCTATTTATTAATATTCTTTTTTAGAAGCTGATGATTCATTTAGGGCTGTGTTTGTTCAGGTATGATAGATATCATTCAATTATTACTCTTTTGATTACAGAAAGAAGGGTTTCAAATCTAAAAAGAAGAAACAGGCTTGTCTCCAAGTTGAACAATACACATGTAATGCTACAACCAACTCTTCCAAATCTGCAGCAGAAGTTGGGAGCAATAATAATAATAAGAATCAAAAGGAAAAACAAATTTTTGAGAAAGCAAACAACCATGTTAATATTTCCAACACCCCAAATAAAAACAGGTAAGCATCTTCAGCAATATTGCTGTATATGTTAATTTGCAATATAATTTGGGACAAGTGTGCATGAAAAACCAAAACCTACTTATGAGAAGCATAAACATCACAACTGCAATGGAACATTCGTTAGGTTTCTTGCTCTCTTACTAAATGTTTATATTTTCCAAACCCATCTATTAGAAATAATAATCACTTTTCACTTTAACCTTTTTGAATTTTCATTCATTTAACAGTAGGCTAATTGAGCTGCTCAACCAGTTTATGTTATTGAATTGCTGAATCAATCAATCATCTTTAGTTTTTCAATCATCAAATAATGGAATTACAACAAGGATTATAATACTTGAAGGAAAAACTAGGCTGAACCTGTAATATTTCTTTTGAATTTGAATGAGAAGGCTACCCAATGGATTTCAAATGTTACCATAACTGTGTATGTTTTATACTTGACATTTCTGCTTCAGGAATAATCCACAAAAATTTACAAAATCCACATAAAATTGACTATTTTGAGATGTTAGAAAGGCATAAAAACACAAAAACTTCACTTATTTCAATAAGATGACACCAAAATATAAACAAATTAATGCAAGTTATTCATCTATGTTTTACTACGATCATATGATCAAACAAAGATTGAATTGTATGAGTTGTGTAAACTAATAATCAAGATTTTCTTTCTATTCCAGGGAGCATGAAGATCTCGTTATTTATACACCAAAGAAAAATGTGAGGAGAAAGTTCCCAATCCTTCAAAGTGGAAATGTAATATAACGAAAAAAGCACATCAATCTGGCAAGGAATACACCAGTAGAAGAGGAAAATTTGTACAATCCAAGACTGTGAAAAACACAAAAGACTGTATCTCATCATGTAGATTAGTGTGCTTCGAAAGTAAGTGATGAAGAAAGAACAGATATACATTTGTCATTTTACACACTCAAAATGCTACAGAGAAAAGACATTTTATTCTCAATACGACATCTAGATCATTAACTGCAAGACCAAAGAAAGTTGGATTAGTGATTAGTGATGACAGTGCATCCGAAGCTGATAACAGTTCTGAACAAATCTCTAGGAGAAAATACTCATTCAAATACTACTTACATGTAAAAAGTGAGAAGGTTGAGGTGTGTAAGAAGTTTTATTTAGGTACTTTAGCTATCTCCCAAAAGCCAATATACACAGCTCATAAAACAAAAGACCCCAAAACAAACAATCCCACTTCAGACAAACGAGGAAAAAATATACTCAGTCAGAAGAAAACCAGAAGGTGATGCAGACTTTTGCCGAGAGCACATAAAATCATTTCCCTGCATTGAGTCTCATTATTGCCGTGCCCACACTAAGAGGTCTTACTTAGGTGCAAATCTGAGTGTTTCTAAAATGTATGAACTATATGAAATAAATGTAAAGAATTAGATGTTAAGAGTGTCAGAAAATCGATGTATTATAGGATATTTGCAACAGAGTTTAATGGGATTTCATGTACCTAAATCTGACGGTGCGACGTATGTGAAAGTTATAATGTATCAAAGAAGCAAGAGAACTGACAGAAGAAATAGAGCGAGATTATGAACACCACAGTTATTAAAAACACACATGAGAGATACAAGAAAAAAGGAAAAACAAAATAAAAATCAAACGCCTGTTTTGTTGTTGATTTACAGAATGTGATACTTACTCCTCATGCAGACATCAGCAGCTTATTTTTATTTAGAAAATTGTCAGTATACAATCTTACTGCTTATTTTACTGTGACTAAAAAAGTGTACTGTGCTTTGTGGCCAGAAACGCTCTCAGGCCGTGCAGGGAATGATATTGCCAGTGCTTTAAGGAAAATTCTTGATGTTGTAGTGGATGAAAACGAATTGACTGAATTGACATTGTGGAGTGACTCTTGTGTTCCACAAAACAAAAATTCGATCATGTCAAATGCGATTCTTGATTTTCTAAGAGAGAACAAACAGATTATAAATTAAAATGAAGTACTCATTGCCGGTCATTCTTGTGTTCACAAGAAGTAGACAATGCTCATAGTGCAATTGAAAAGACCATGAGCAAAACGGATTTTTTTTCGCCTATGGTCTGATAGAGTTTTGAAATCTATCAACTCAAAAAACCCGTATAAAATAATTCAATTAAAACAAGAAGACTTCAAGGATTATGCTGCCACATCAAAACTACTCAATTACAGGACAGTGCCATTCTCTAAAGTTGCAGAATTAGAATTCACAAACAACACAGCATCAAAAATATAAAACTTCTCACGATCCATGGAGCCCCAGAACTGTGAAAACTTGAGGTTTGTGGAAACACCATCCAGGAAAGCAAAAAATAAGAAAAATCAGTCACCCACAGCTGCAGGCATCTCAGTATTTGAAATTAGGGCTAAGGTGCAAAAACACCAAAGACAAATTGCAGATGCAAAGAAAAACGACATAAAATCAGCGTTCCCATTCATGCCATTGCAGGACCGTGAATATTATAAAGTAGTTCTGAATCTGTGAATTTTCAATTTTAGAAACATATCAATTAATATTATTGAAAAGTCAATCAATTTATTATTGAGAAACGTATTAACTTAAGAAAAGTATCCAATCTAGCTCTCTTTTATTAATTACTACAAAGTTATTTTGAATTCGAATAAATTAATAAAAAAATGAAATAATATGTTTGTTGCATTTTATTGAAAATATCATTTCATCTCGAAATTATAGTGCTTAAATACTTTTTCTTCATTTGAAACAGCAAAATAGTAAGTTTGACAAAGTTGCATGTGCAGTTACAACCATGCCTAATGAAGACTGTTGGTTTGACATAGTGTATGTGCAGTTGAAACTCCGTCATTCCCAAATGGCTAGTTCCAGTATGACAAAGTTCTAACTGCAAAAAGGCATATATCATAAAAAAGGTACTTTAACAGGAAAAATGTATACAGTGGTAGAAATTGATTGCTCTTAGGTCTAGTAACTCGAAAAATGAATTTGCAACATTATTTTAAATAAAGTCAATAATAACATTATGAAACTTCAACTCTTTTACTCAAAACTACTGTGAGATCAGTTAGAACCTTGTCAAAAAAACGGTGCGAGCTGGTATATTCAAAGCTTCATTACCAAAGATGTACCTTTTCCAATGATTTTAGGTTGTGATTTCATAAGTTATTCCAAATTAATACTTGACTTGTTTATAGAGATATTTCTTTGGTTTCAAACCCAATTACAAATTCAAATTCGAAGAAGATTGGAAAGCGAAGAAATCTGAACCTGTAAGCTCTATCGCCGTGACAGAAGTTGCTGAAGCTTATCGCATCTGAACAATCCCAGTGGAAGGAGTTTCTTAATGAATTCAAAGATGTGTATCCAAAAAAAATTAGGCAAAACTAATCTTACAGAATACAAGATTCGGTTAACTTCCACCGAACCCTTAGAAGACCTACATATCAATTAAATCCAATGAAGATGGAAATTGTTGAAGCAAAAATTAAGAAGATGTTAGCTGAGGGTGTTATTGAGCCAGGGATCTCCAATTATTCATCCCCCTGTTTCCCGTTAGTAACTCCAGTAAAGACAATTTGAATAGTGATTCATGGCGACTTGTCGTTGATTATCGTTTCTTAAACAAAAGGGTGTCGTTAGATTCAGTCCCATTACCAAACATCGAAAATTGCTTCCACTTTTTCAATGGTTCTAAATACTTCTCAGTACTGGATTTGAATCAAGCGTATTATCAAATCCCCCTTGCTAAAGAAGTAGACACTTAACTACGTTTTGTACTATGCGAAATACTTATCAATTCAAGCGTATTCCGTTCGGGTGGCTACCGGTGCACAAGCACTTTCTTGTGTATTAGACCAACTGTTTGGAGATGTGAAATATAAGTTGTTTTTCATTATTTGGACGATATAGTTATCTACTCTAAAGATTTTGATTCACACCTGGCACATATTGAGGCCGTACTGCTCCGCTTACGTGAAGCTGGTTTCACCGTCAATCCGTAAAAGGCTCTATTTGCAAAAAAACAGATTTCGTTTTTGGGTCACCTGATCAACCAAGATGGTGTTCTATTGATCCTTCTCGCACCAAGAATATTCGTGAATTTCCTACTCCCAAAAATCAAAAAGCTATCGCTCGTTTCATCGGGATGGTGGGCTACTTTCATAAATTTATCCCTAGATACGCTGAGATCGCCGCACCGCTCAATGATTTTCAAAAAAAAAATTGTAAATTTATTTGGGATGAAACTCATGAGCAAGCCTTTCTAGGGTTGAAAAAGGCCATATCTTGTCCTCCTATTTTGAAGACGGCCGATTTCTCTAAGCAATTTGTTCTCCAAACGGATGCCTCTTCAACGGCCATATCTGCTGTACTTTCTCAGGAATTTGACGGTATTTTTCACCCTATTGCTTATGACTCAAAGAAACTGAGTCAACCGGAGTGCAAATATTCAACCTACGAGCTTGAATGTCTAGCGGCGATTTACGGGATGGAAAAATTTAGACTGTACCTTCAACATTCCAAATTTAAATTATTGACTGATAATTCAGCTCTAACTGGATGCTCAATAACCCCAAAAATACGGGAAGAATTGGCAGATGGATTTTGAAATTGTTAACCTACCAATCGAAGTCACCCACATACCGGGCGATTAAATGTAGTGGCCGATTGCCTTTCAAGAATGTATCAGGATGAAATTAGTACCGAAGAAACTCCAGAAAGTTCAAAATTTGAAATCGAACCTTGTTAGTATGGTGAATTCGTTGAAGTTGTCTGATTTCCCTCTAGTCTTCACCGATATTAGAGTTCATCAAGACAATGACCCCTTTTGTAAAGATATTCTCGAAAAATTATAAGAATGAAGAACAATTCCGTACAGTTTACGGAAAGGTGTTCTAGTTACTGAAGTTAGGACTAGCGATCAGCTGAAGATAGTAGTTCCTAGAATTCTCATCCCCCTTGTATTCAAGTTTATCATGAGACTCCATTGGTGGACACTTGGGCCTTGCAAAGACCACACATAAGATTCTAGAAATTTTATTGGCCCGGACTTAGAAAGGATATTGCCCAACTTGTAAAGTCATGTGATATTTGTGGACGTAGTAAACCTTCCACTAAACAAAATTATGGTTTTCTTGCTTTAGAGTTGACAATGAACAATTAGCTCGTTTCTATTGTGATTTAGTAGGCCCGTTAGTCAAAACTACTGAGGGATATACTCAGATTCTATCTTGCGTTGATTCGTTTACTAAGTTTGTTGTTGAATACCACTTAGAAAAGAAATACTGCAGCCGTAATTAGAGCACTGAAATCAATCTTTGTTAATTTTTCTGTGCCTAGAAGACTGGTGACAGATAATGCGACCATCTTCACTTCGACGTTGTTTAGAAATTTTTGGTTCCAATTGGGAATCAACATATTACAACGCCCCCTTATACCCCCGCCCCAATGTAGTGAACGCGTGAACCGAAACTTGAAAAGCGCTCTGATGCTTTTCACGCAGAATCGCAAACCAGATGGCATGACTGCCTAAGCTGGCTGCCATTGGCCTTCAACTTGGCACATGATAGCAAGGGTGTACCCCTTTTTCACTTATGTTTAGGTATAGTCCCAATCACCCATTGCTTAATGCATGGAAGTGGATGAGATTTTCCCCCCGAACGACTAAATTCGGGAACAGTTCAGATTTGGAGGAAGGCTCGAAATAATACTATTCGAGCACATACGAGAGTGAAGGAGAGATATATGACGGCGTCGTGTCGATGTACCTTTCAAAACGGGTGATTTGGTATTATTACAAGCACATGTACAATCCAGCGCCGTTAATAAGATTTCTAGCAAACTCAGTTACAGGTGGAAGGGACGTTCGTTATTAAGGACTGGTTTCTCCAGTTACCGTATCGTACACGACCGCCACCCAAAATTTTGTACAAAAAGCTCGTCTCTCAAATAACATGTTCAATGGTTGAAACCACCATAAACAGCAATTGGAAAGATGACTACTTGAGTTATGTTGAAAAAATATCCGACCAGGATACAGATCAGTCTATTGAAGACAAGATTTTTTGTCGTATTATAATTGGATAAGTTTTTGTGAGTATGACGCCATTCTATAGCCTTGTCTCTATTCACTCAACGAGATGATTCCTAATGAATGAGAAGGAGAAAAGAGAAAAAGAGTTATGATAAAGATATTTACCTTATTTGTTAGAAGGATTCATTACGGGTTCTTGAAGGGTTTATTAGTCAAAGATATTGTTACGTGACAATATATGTATATAGAAGAAATTCCGGAATGTAAATAACTTGCGCAACTAGATTAGTCATTAAATTATGTTATTAACCTCGTAATCTTATATATATTTAGTAGGTGAATTAGTTTAATTTTATTCATTGATCGGCTGCATACTCGCGGTAAATGAAATGATTGTACAGTTTTCTCACGGTAGTAGATAATTCATTGTTTGGCAAATCGGGTGATTATCAATTTTGAAGTTATCAACAGTCATAATATCTATGTACAAGTATGTATGTGATGTCTATAATAATAAGAAGTTATTTAGCATAAGACGATTTATCATAATATTCTATACTATACCCTTTTCAATAGCTTAATACTCATCCATTCATAGTTAAGAATTATAAATTCGAATACCTAATTAGGAGTTAGTACATATAGATAAAATATATTCTCATTCGTACAAATAAGGATAATGTCTAAGGCCTCATATTTTATATCCTATTCGCTTTATATTTCCTATTATTTTTTGATATCCCTATTCTTTATTAGTTTACCTTCCGTGATTTATACAATTATAAACTTATCATAGGTTTATTCAGTTTAACTTATTCCGTTTTAGTTCACTTAATATAATTCAGTGGTAGAGATTTCCGGCTGGAATACAATAATGGATAGAAAATTTTCATAGCTACGGAATGTACATCAAGCGTGTGTCATTGCTCTCCGGTGGCTTGCTAGTGTTGCAGTTTCAACCATTGTTATCTTTGAATCGTAGTCTATGTAGAATAGTATTGCCTATTGAATTGCTTTATATTGTTAAAAATATGTTGCACTCTCAACTCTGTAGTAATGATAGTTAGATTTCAATACATTCAGCAGAGTGAATCCTTTACTATTATAATCAACGTACTTCATATTTTACAACAGCAGAGTAACATAGAACCAATTAAAACTATGATGTCTTTTAAACGTTTTCCCTTGTTGGATTTTGCCAAGAAAATAACCAGGGACTCAATAAAGTGATTGAAGTATTCAAGAT